>NC_134278.1:31487975-31787975 GCF_949628215.1 Phalacrocorax aristotelis | reverse complement strand
TGCTCTCTCCACAGAAAAACAACTTTGACATTACTCTTCTGCTTTCTTCTCTGCAGTAATATGTTACTTATTTTGTCCCTCACACAAAGATATTTAATTATATCAGATGACAGATGAGAGGGTAGGAGACATGGTACTATCCTTTACTGCGTGAGAATTGTTCTGGGTTACATGAAGCTTCCATAATATCTTCCAAAAGAGGATCAGTCACGTTGAAAAGTGCTATGAAAATTGCACAGAAAGGAATAGATTATTCATTGAAAGAACACATGTTTGTGGAGACAGGTTCCTGTACCTCTCATGTCCACACCGTGGTGATGCTACTCACATGTCTTCAGCCTTGCTTCCATTCTGTAATGCAGTCTATCAGTGTCTTTTAAGAATGAGAAAGGAAAAAGGATTTCCCAGGCAACACTAGTCTCTCAGTTTTCTTGTATTTCTTAAAATAGTCCAAGATCCTCAATTCTTCCTGGTATACCTGAACCTCTTTCAGACACACAGTCCTTGACACCATTCTGCTCTACGATGATAATAACGGTTATGGCAGGTGACCCAAATACTGCACTACCCCCACATCAGCTATTAGCTCTATCCCAAAATATGTACTGTGTAGCAGAAGATGGAATAGTAGAATAGAAACACACAGAAAATAATCTATAAAATAATGTTGCCTTCTTTGTAGGCTAAGTCTGTCCATCATCTGCATAAGAGAGCTAGGATTGTAAGTGATAGTAAATATACATTTAGCAACTACCGACCACCCTGCTAGAGGATGACTGCAACAGATTTAAATTGCTCCACAACTGTGCACCTGCCAGTATCTTTAGCGTTTATATTCACGGTAAGGGCTACTGGCCATTTGTTATCTTTGGAAAGATGGACTGATCTTTTGTGTAGGACAATGAAGTTGGAACCACTCTTCTTTTAGCAAGGACAATGAACCATGAAATTGGGCAGAGATAGCGGTGAATCAGTGTAGCTCATACAGAAACAAAGAGACCAGATCTGGACAGCAAAAATGTTTGTGATTTTTTTAAAAAATTTCTTCATCCTTTCTGTTGCCTGCTCTGCCTGTGGACATTGTTGTTTTTCAAATGTTTTACAAGTAGTATATAAAAACTTTTAAGGACTTTTATATCTGAAATCTTGACTGTTAGCTGCATTATAATTGTTCTGTAACAGAGAAGAAATCAATATGTAAAGAAAACTTATCACAGAATCACAAAATGGTAGGTGTTGGAAGGGACCTCTGGAGATCATCTTGTCCCACCCCCCTACTTGAGCAGGCACACCTACAGCTGAGGGCACAGGAATGCATCCAGGCAGGTTTTGAATGTCTCCAGGGAAGGAGACTCCACAACCTCTCTGGGCAGCCTGTGCCACTGCTCTGGCACCCTCACAGCAAAGAAGTTTTTTCTCATGTTTAGCTGGAACTTCCTGTGTTCCAGCTTGTACCCATTGCCCCTTGTCCTGTCATCGGGGACTACTGAAAAGAGTCTAGTCCATCATCCTGACACTCACCTTTTAGATATTTATAGGTATTGATGAAATCCCCCCTCAGTCTTCTCTTCTCCAGGCTGAATGAACTTAGGTCTCTCAGCCTTTCCTTATAAGGGAGATGCTCTTGTCCCCTCATCGTCTTGGTAGCTCTCCACTGGAATTGCTCAAGCTGTTCCTTGTCCTTCTTAAAGTGGGGTGCCCAGAACTGGACACAGTACTCCAAATGTGGTCTCATTATGTTGTTGTTCCCATGAGATCTTGGGCCCTATTCCTATCTGGATACTCATTTTGTCTTTTGTATTTTTACCGCTCCTGTCTCGTATATCTCTTTCTGGTCTTATATTTTCTGCCTGCCATCTCCTTGAGAAATATAGCTCCCATGGCTTCCTAATTCCACTCTTTCTGTTTCCTGCAGGAAAATATAAGGTTAAGTGTCTCCTAGAGTCTGGAAACTGAAGACAGATGGCCACTTGAGCAGAGAGAGCATCTGATGGCTACCTGCCTATCTGCTAGCTGTAGAAAGTGACACCAGTGTGCTATACTGGATACTCAGTGGAGCAGAGACAAAAACAGAGCTTTGACAACAGAATGAGGTACCAGATGAGATGCTGAAAAAAACAATAATGGCAGGCATTTGTCCAATATGTCCTATTTCCTCAAGTGAAAATAAAAATTCAGCAAAGGTTGACATTTGTTGAGCCCTACAGCCAATATGAATTTTGCTTTTGTTTTATTACTGGTTTTACTACTCCAGTTCATCAGCTGACTTCTCATATGTCTCTGCTTTTGCTCAGTTGTGCAGCTTTTTGGGCTGATTTAGTTTCCAAATCAGCCATAATAAAAAGAAATTGCATCCCTACCATTAATCACATTTTTAAGAGTGCTATGTCCATATCTAAAGGTGGACAGTAAATTATCAGAGAAGATGAAGACAGGGGATCACTCTTCAAAGACAAAACTAGGCTTTATTGTTTTTCCCATTAAAAATAATAATATATACTTAGAAGAAAAATTTAGAAGAAAAACATGATGTGACCTTACTCCTGTGAGAAAATGCCTGTTCTTTCCTGTGCAATTGATATCTAAGGTAAATGTGGTAGGTCTTTTCCTTCTTGATTATTTTTGTGTTATGTCTACTGTTGCATTAATTTAAAAGCTTTTTCCCTTCACTTTCTGACTTATTCCAAGTTTTGTTTATTGTGTTTTATTCTTGCATTATATTTTTTGTTGTTTAAGTTGTTAGTACAGTTGGTAATGCATATTAAAAGCAAAATTTTTTGTGTTACTTTTCCTGATGACTTAAGACATTACTGAGATTCCTGAGACCCAAGGAGGTAAAACTGGCTTGATTCTGTATTTTCTGCTTAAATACAACATTAAAAATATCACTTTTATCCAATTATAAAATGCTCTTTGCATAATTCTTGAAGCATGAACAGAACAGTTACCCATAACTGAGACAAATCAAAGGTAGCAAAAAGGAAGGACCTTCTTGTGTAAAGATAAGAATCAAATTCTTCAAGCAATTTCTCTGCAGTTCATTCATAAAGTATTCCTCCTGGTAGATCTTGAGGAAAACACGAGACAAATTTTGGAAAAAAAATACCAAAAGACAACCATGTCATAAGTTCAGAGTGAGCAGTGAGAAAACAGTACTGAATTAAGCTAAATTAGATTTAATAGGGTGTCTGACATAAATACAGTATTGTGTTTATCATTAGTGGAGACAGCATCTGTTTTAACAGAAGATGGTATATTTTAGAACTGCTACGTATATATTTGGAAGGCAGCAAATACAGTCGTGGAAAAATGTTCCATCTTACTGATATGTGTCAGAGTTTCTGTATGCGATACTTAAGAAAACCTTTAATATTTTTTAGTGAGCATTATATTATATTAATATCTTGTTTATTGTCTTCCTTGGTAGTTCAGAAACTTCAACACCACCTATATGACTCTAAATGGGATCCCTCTTGTTGTCAAGATTCCTATTTATCACTAGACAGGAATGCAAAGACGACTTGTGATGCCCTCAACAGAAGTTCCTGGTAGAGTTGCGTGAAATCTCATGGAACAACTGATATCCAGCTCTGCAAACATGAGACTACTGGGGAAAGAAAGACATTCATAGGTGAAAGGAAGAAATATGCAGAGAAAAGGAAGGAGTAAGTCAAGAGCAGTCTGAAATCTGGCTATTTGGGGTGGTTATGCACTCACAACCAGCTATTCAAAGTCAGAACATCTGTATAAATAGATTTATGACAAACTGGTCTACAGGCGACTTTGCTGCTCATCCTGCTCGTTTTACTTGTATAAGTCTTTTCCTTAGCACCGATTAACAGCATTCTTGTGTTTTTATATCTATACCTGTAACTAGGAAATTTCTACTTTCCCATCAAAAATAAGAGTTGGATAGATTCTCAGTGTGATTGTGCTGGGCTGACTGATGACCTTGGCTGCCTGCCAGGTGCCCACCAAGCTGCTTTCTCACTTCTGCCCCCCTCAACAGACCATGGGGAGAAAATATGATGGAAATCTCATGGGCTGAAATAAGGACAGGGAGATAATTGACCAGTTACCATCATGGTGTTGTGGTTTAACCCTGGTTGGCAACTGAGTCCTACACAGCCACTATCTGACTCCCCCACAGTGGGATGATGGAGAGAATCAGAAAGGCAAAAGTGAGAAAAACTCATGGGTTGAGATAAAGAAAGTTCAATAAGTAAAGCAAACGCCGTGTATGCAAGCAAAGCAAAACAAGGAATTCATTCACTACTTCCCATCGGCGGGCAGGTGTTCAGCCATCTCCAGTAAAGCAAGGCTTCATCACGCATAATGGTGACTTGGGAAGACAAATGGCATAACTCTGAACATTACCCTCCCTTCCTTCTCCACAGCTTTATATGCTGAGCATGACGTCATATGGTATGGAATATCCCTGTGGTCAGTTCGGCTCAGCTGTCCTGGCTGTGTCCCCTGCCAACTTCTTGTGCACACCCAGCCCACTTGCTGGTGGGGTGCTATGAGAAGCAGAAAAGGCCTTGACTATGAGTAAGCACTGCTCAGCAATAACGAAAACATCCCTGTATTATCAACACTGTTTCCAGCACAACTCCAAAACATAGCCCCATACTAGCTAGTTGTCATGGTTTAGCCTGAATAGGCAACTAAGCACAACACAGCTGCTTGCTCACTGCCCCTGATGGGATGGAGGAGAGAATCAGAAGGGTAAAGGTGAGAAAATTAATGGGTTGAAATAAAGACAGTTTAATAGGAAAAGCAAAACAGTACTAGTAATAGTAATAATAACAACAATAATATAATGAAAAGAAAAAGCAAGAGCTGAGCTTGCAAGAAAAAATAAACAAGGAATTAATTAACTTCTTCGCATGGGGAAGCAGGTGTTCGGCCATCTACAGGAAAGCAAGGCTCCATCATGCATAATGATTGCCTGGGGAGACAAAAACCATCATGATGGATGCCCCCCCCACACTCACTCTTCCCTGTTCCTTCTTCTTCGCCCAGCTTTATATACAGAGCATGATATCATATGGTATGGAAGATCCTTTTGGTCAGTTTGGATCAGCTGCCTTGGCTGTGCCCCCTTCTCTGCCAGCTTCCTGTGCCCCTAGCAGAGCATGGGAAGCTGAAGAAGCCCTTGACTACTACAGGAATTACACAGGGACATTTAGAGGCTACTTAAAAACAACTAAAACAACAATGTGGCATCAGCACTATTCTGATTCCAAATCCAAAACACAGCACTATGCCAGATAGAATGAAGAAAAACAACTCTATCCCAGCCCCAAACCTGCACATTTTCCACCCCTTATTCCATACCATTTACATCATGCTCAGGTCCCACACTATCCAATAAAACCTCATTAACCACAGCTACCCTTCCCATGCTTTCATATAACACACAGATATAATTCCCTTCATCTGTGGACCACTCTGCAAAATGTCTTTAAAATGTCCCTAAATGTCCACAAAATGTCCACTGATCTCTTTTAGTCCATGACTCTGGGCTCCAGCCCATTTGGTTGTCACTCAAGACAGGAGACGTGGTGAGTTGCTTGGAGTTACTGGGCACCAAAGCCAGCTCAGGTCGGGTCACTGCTGCACTTGCGCTGCTCCTTGCAAGGCTTGTTCTCCATTGGTTCAGGTGGTTCCTGCTATAGCAATTCCTATAACATGCTCCTCAAATCACGGGTTACAACAATTTAAACGTAGAACCATTAAAATCTCCACCCGTGGTCCCTGTGAACCAGACCATTGGGTTTAACGTTGCCATGAACTCCTCCCCTTGCTCCTGTTCTGGCTTGGACTTATACACAGACGGCATTTCCTTAGGGTTATACCCACTCCAAGTGGAGCCTTATCTATGAGTCCCAGTCTCTCCAAGGGTACATGTCCTGCGGCATAGACTTATTCACAGCCACAGTCACTTTGAGGTGTACCAGTTCCATCGTGGCCTTCCCTATGAGCCACAATACCTTCACAGATATCACAGAATCACAGAAACAGAGAATGGTAGGGGTTGGAAGGGATCTCTGGAGATCATCTTGTCCAACCCCACTGCTTGAGCAGGCACACCTACAGCTGGGGGCACAGGAATGCATTGAGGAGGGTTTAAATATGTCTCCAGGGAAGGAGACTCCACAGGCTCCATGGGCAGCCTGTTCCATGGCTCCGTCACCCTCACCAAAAAGACGGGGTTTTTTTTAATATATAAGTGTAACTTCCTGTGTTCCAACCTGTGCCCATTACCCCATGTCCTGTCATTGGTCACTATTGAATAGAGTCTAGTCTCATTGTCCTGATGCCCACCCTTCAGAAATTTATAGGTATTGGTGAAATCCCCCCATACTCTTGTCTTCTCCAGGCTGAACAACCCCAGGTCTCTCAGCCTTTCCTTATAAGAGGGATGTTCCAGTCCCCTGATCATCTTGGTAGCTCTCTGCTGGATTTACTCAAGCAATTCCCTGTCATTCTTACAATGGGGGGCCCCAGAACTGGACGCAGTACTCCCGATGTGGCCTCACTAGGGTGGAGTAGAGGGGGAGGAAAACCTCCCTCAACCTGCTGGCCACACTCCTTCTAATGTAGCCCAGGACACTTTTGGCCATCTTGGCCACAAGAGCACATTGCTGGCTCATGGTCAGCTTGCTGTCCACCAGCACTCCAAGGTCCTTCTCAGCAGAGAGGTTTTCCAGCAGGTCAGCCCCCAGCCTGTACTGGTGCATGGGGTTGTTCCTCCACAGGTGCAGGACTTTGCACTTGCTCTTGTTGAATTTCATCAGGTTCCCCTGGGCCCAGCTCTCCAGCCTGCCCAGGTCTCGCTGGGTGGCAGCACAGCCTTCTGGTGTATCAGCCACTGCTCCCAGTTTTCTATCATCAGCAGGCTTGCTGAGGTTACACTCCATACGATCTTTCAGGTCACTGATTAATATGTTGAAATGGACTGGGCCCAGCACAGACCCCTGGGGAACACCACTAGTTACCGGCCTCCATCCAGACGCTGCCCCATTGATCAAAATCCTCTGAGCCTGGCCATTCCGCCAGTTCTCTGTCCACCTCACTGTCCACTCATCTAACCCACACTTCCTTAGCTTGCCTATGAAGATGCTATAGTAGACAGTGTTGAATGCCTTACTGAAGCCAAGATAGACAACATCCACTGCTCTCCCTTCGTTGACTCATCCAGTCATGCCATCATAGAAGGCTTTCAGGTTGGTCAGGCATGATCTTGCCTTGGTGAATCCATGTTGACTGTTTCTGATAACCTTCTTGTCCTCTACATGCCTGGAGATGACCATCAGGATGAACTGCTTCATCACCTTTCTGGGGATGGAGGTGACGCTGACCGGCCTATAGCTTCCTGGGTCCTCCTTCTCATCCTTTTTGAAGATTGGAGGGACATTTGCTTTCCTCCAGTCCTCGCGCACCTCTCCCGTCCTCCATGACCTTTCAAAGGTGATGGAGAGTGGCTCAGCAAGAACATCCACCAGCTCCTTCAGCACTTGCAGGTGCATCCCTTTGGGGCCCATGGATTTGCAAGGATCCAGTTTGCATAGTTGATCTCTGACCCGATCGTCCTCAACCAAGGGGAAGTTTTCCTTTCTCCAGGTTTTTCCTCTCTCCTCTGGGGACTGAGATGCCTGAGGGCCAGCCTTAGCAGTAAAGAGTGAAGCAAAGAAGGCATTCCTTCTTTGCATATACCTGCTCCAGTATTTCCTTACCCGTAGTTACTGTCCCTTCATAAGTAAAACTCCTCCAGCATGGCTGCACCCATGGCTGCAATCCCTTCAGGGGTGTACCTGCTCTGTCATGGGCTTATCCATGGCTGCTGATAGAGAAATTATGTTTTCAGTAAGCTCTCTTTGAAGCGGATGATGTTTTTGATGAAGTGTGAGTTGAAGTGTGTTGGTGTTTTTGAGTGTTTTTTAATTCTTTTACTTGAAGGGGAAGATTTTTGTCTTAGTAACATTTGTTGCAGCAAATTGACTTGCATTAATAAGGATTAGAATTATCAAATTAATACTGCATGTAGAGTGACAGTAGGTGTTTCTGCTTGTATAAATGGGAGGGTTTAGATAATGTATGCTCCCTTGCTAGTATTCCTATAGTTTGAAACTATTTTGATCTCCCATGTTTGTTAAATAGTGAATACAGAAAGCAAACAATGAGCTACAAATCAAATGTAATTTAGGATACTGCACAGGTTTTGGCTGGAATAGAGTTACTTTTCTTCATAGTAGCTTTTACAATGCTATGTTTTGTATTTGTGACCAAAACAGTGTTAATAACACAGGGATGTTTTAGGTATTGCTGAACAGTGCTTGCGGAGCATCAAAGCATTTTCAATTTTTCACTTCAACCCACTAGCAAGCACTCTGGGCCTGCACAAGAAGTTTGGAGGCAACACAGCTAGGACAGGTGACACCAACTGATCAGAGGGATATCCCATGCCATGTAAAGTCATGATCTGCAATAAAATCTGGTGGAAAAGAGGGGGAAGTGGGGACATTCAGAATGATGGTGATTGCCTTCCCAAGTGATGGAGCTCTGCTTTTCTGGAAATGGATAAACACCTGCCCGCCGATGGGAAGTAGTGAATGAATTCCTTGTTTTGCTTTACTTTGACATACAGGTTTTGCTTTATTTATTAAACTATTTTTATCTCAACCCACGAGTTTTATCACTTCTATACTTCTGATTCTCTCCCCCATCCTACTGGGTGGGAGAGAGTGAGTGGCTGTGTGATGCTTAGTTGCCTACTGGGGCTATGCCACAACAGATAACAAGCACAATGTACACATGTACAACCTATTAAAATATATACATATATGTTAACAACTGTCTGTTTCTAATGAACCTCCCCCACCCCCGCCAAACTCAAAACAAATAAACCCACAATGTGTTATAGTACTCTAAACATCAAATGAAAGCATAAGAAAAATAAATATGATTATAATTATATAAAGGTAGTTCAGTAATTGGGTAATTTAGACTAGAACTCTTGTCTATAAATATGTATACTTGAAATGTAGTCTAAGTTAAAGTAAGACAAATCTGAAGAATTTTTGATAGTGAACCAATAGCTTCACTGACAGATTTTTGTCTGAGAGAAGAACATGCCCCAGAGAGCCATTTCAGTTAAATTTTAGATTTCTGGCACACTGAATGGAGAGTATACCTTTTCAGAATTTAAACAAGATCTATAACAAAGTCTCATTTGGTTATAATATAAAATATCAGGTGCAAATATTTCCCCAGACATGTCCGTTACAAATACTCTAAATCTAATGTTTTAGTATTTAAAAGGAACGTGTTATAGAACATTTTTGTTTTGGCTAAGATATTGGAAGACTTTATCATACAGGTTGTTAGATAAGCTTGGATGAGTGATTATCACTGCCTAGTGAATACCATTGCTGTGAGTAACTTCTAATTCATGCTAAAAAGTAAATGTGATATAGTTTAGCTTGACATCTTTTTTAAGATTGCTTTTAAAGAATTTGTCAAAGAAGCTATTTAAAGCCAGATTAAGCATATCTTGGTGGTGTTTTTTTCTCTTCAGGATAACTTAGATGACATGTTAGCCTAGCAGATTTATATTTATACTCACAGGTTTTCACATATCCAAGAAGTACAGTATAATCTAATTTTGTTTATCTCAAATCAAAGAAAAATCCCCACATCTTATACTTCTATTTTTTTATTTCCAAATATTATTTTGAAGAATTAAAATAATTTTTTACCAAAAAGTAAATTATATCCTATTTTCTATATTCAGACTGTCAACAGTATGTACATTTTTCTAGAAAAATTAAATTGATTTTTATAATTCAGTGGTTAATTTTTATGTTTGAGTAAATAATTCACAACTAATTATTTATGGAAGAAACTCACTTATTTGTTTTATATATAGATGATACTGAGTAGGAAGATTTACCTTTGGTGGCAGTGGATCATGTTAAGGAGCACTTAAAAAAAATGGACCTACATAAGTCCATGGGGCCTGATGGGATATATCCACAACTTCTGAGGAAGTTGGCTGATGCCACTGTGAGGCCACTCTTGATTATCTTCGAAAGGTCATGACAACTGGGAGAAGTTCCTGAAGATTGGAAGAGGGAAAATATCACTACTGTCACTCTTCAAGAAAGGCAAGAAGGAGGTTCTACAGACGTCCAGGTCTGTCAGCCTGACTTTAATCCCTGGGAAGGTGATTGAACAACTAATCCTGGAAATAATTTCCAAACCCATGAAAAAAAAGCAGGTAACCTGGACTAGTCACAATGGATTTATGAAAGGGGAATCATGCTTAACCAACCTCATAGCTTGGTGACTGTCTTGGTGGATAAGGAGACAGCAGTGCTCGTTGTTCACTTTGACTCTAGTAAGGCTTTTGACACTGTCTCCCATTAGATAGTTAGGGTTAGATAAGTGCACAGTGAAGTGGATTGAAAACTGGTTGAAAAGCTGGGTACAGAGGGTAGTGATTAGTTGCACATAGTCCATCTGGAGGCCAGTCACTAGTGGGGTACCCGAGGGGCTGACACTGAGTGAAATACTATTTAACATCTTGCTTAATGACCTAGATGATGGGACCAAGTATACCTTCAGCAGGTCTGCTGATGATACAAAATTAGGAAGTATTATTGATATACCAGATAGATCTGCTCCCTGATCAGGCTGGAGAATTGGGCCAACAGTAATCTCACAAAATTCAACAACGGAAAATGTGAAGTTCTGCTCCTGCAGAGGAGTAACCCCAGGCACTACTACAGATTACAGGCCAACTGGGTAGAAAGCAGCTCTGCAGAAAAGGACTTGGGGGTCCTGGTAAACAACAAGCAGACCATGAGCCAGCAACGTGCCTTCATGACAAAGATCAATAGCATCTGGGCTGTATAAGGATGAGTATTGCCTGCAGATCGAGTGATGTGGTCCTCCACCACTGCTAAGCACTGTTGAAACACATCTGGAGGTCTTTGTGCAGGTCTGGACTCCCCAGTACAAGAGAAACATGGATGGGCAGGAACAAGTACAACAAAGAGCCACCAAAATAATGAAGGGACTGAAGCATTAAACTATATTTATCTCAGCCAAAAACTTTTCTCACTTTTACACTTCCAATTCTCTCCCCCATCCCACCAGGGTGAATGAGCCAGGGGCTGGGTGGTGCTTAGTTGCTGGCTGGAGTTAAACTTTGAAAGTCATTTTTGGCACCCAACGTGGGGATCACAGAGTTCGATATAATGACAGATTTGATTGGAATGTGCTAAATCAAATTTATAGCTGTTATTGTTCTTTAGCTATTAATTAACAGGTTCCTGTGCTTGCCATGGTGCTTGCTTGCCTTCCTGTATATTAGTCTAGTGATTGTTAGGGGCTGCTTTTTCTTTCACTGCTTGCTGTACTGCTGTACCCCTTATTATCTTATTCTGCTGTACCTGGGAACATTCTGATGACAGAAATGTGCAGGCTCCTGGGCTGGCAGATGGCCAGGGCATCGCTGCTGTTTCTGTGCTCCTCTGCTGGAGAGGATGGAATGCCAGTGTGAACTTGAGTCGAAGGGACTGTGACCTGTGGATGAGTCCATGAGGGAGCAGGACACCCCGAAGCATCAGTGCCTGTGGATAAGCCCATGCCAGAACATGTACGTCTCAAAGAGTCTGTGGCCGTGGTTATGCCTGTGTCACAGCAAGTATATCTTTGAAGGGATTGTTGTCCAAGGAGAAGTCCAAGCTGGAGAAGGTATCTTCTTGAAACATCTATGGCTGTGGATAAGTCCATGCTGCAGCAGGTACACCTTGACACATTAGGCTGTGCATGAGGTCATGCTGGAGCACAAAAAAGTGTGTAGCCATGGATAAGCCCATGACAGAGCAGGTACACCCCTGAAGGGATTGCAGCCATGGGTGCAGCCATGTTGGAGGAGGTTTACTTCTGGAGGGACCATAGCTGTGGGTAAGGCCACGCTGGAGCAGGTATATCTCTCAAGGCGTTGTGGCTCATAGGGAAGGCCACGATGGAACTGGTACACCTCAAAGTGACTGTGGCTGTGAATAAGTCTATGCCGCAGGACATGTACCCTTGGAGAGACTGGGACTCATAGATAAGGCTCCACTTGGAGTGGGTATAACCCTAAGGAAATGCCGTCTGTGTATAAGTCCAAGCCAGAACAGGAGCAAGGGGAGGAGTTCATGGCAATGTTAAACCCAATGGTCTGGTTCACAGGGACCACGGGTGGAGATTTTAATGGTTCTACGTTTAAATTGTTGTAACCCGTGATTTGAGGAGCATGTTATAGGAATTGCTATAGCAGGAACCACCTGAACCAATGGAGAACAAGCCTTGCAAGGAGCAGCGCAAGTGCAGCAGTGACCCGACCTGAGCTGGCTTTGGTGCCCAGTAACTCCAAGCAACTCACCACGTCTCCTGTCTTGAGTGACAACCAAATGGGCTGGAGCCCAGAGTCATGGACTAAAAGAGATCAGTGGACATTTTGTGGACATTTAGGGACATTTTAAAGACATTTTGCAGAGTGGTCCACAGATGAAGGGAATTATATCTGTGTGTTATATGAAAGCATGGGAAGGGTAGCTGTGGTTAATGAGGTTTTATTGGATAGTGTGGGACCTGAGCATGATGTAAATGGTATGGAATAAGGGGTGGAAAATGTGCAGGTTTTGGGCTGGGATAGAGTTAATTTTCTTAATAGTAGCTAGTGGGGTTATTTTTATTTGTGCAGCAGGATAATTCTCTCTTACGTCTTTAGTATTGTCTTATTTATTAAGTGCATGCATTGTTTTATGTTGTCTAATTTTGATTCAACAATTTAGGTCACAAGGTCACATGACATCTTTGGGGTTTTTTTTCCCCAGTTTAATGAGACTAATTGCTTGAGTGGCATAGCCATCAATCAGGCAAATTGATGAAATCACTCCTCTGTTTCTTTCATGTTATTAATATTTGCTCAACATTCACTGATTTTTCAAATGTTTCTCCAGGCAGGGGCATGAAAACAGTTGTAGTGAACACATTTAAAATTGTATGCCAATACACACAGAAGAAAGCACTGAATATGTACCCAGATCTATCCCTCTATGATTTGTTAGCCAGACAAATATTACGATGTGTTCTGTGTTAGGACCACCATATTTTTGCATTGTTCCCACTGTCCCTTAGAAGGAAAATGTAACTCAGGGAGACTGTGATGTCTTTTCTGTTAGAGAGAGTCTCTTTCAACAGATCTGTGTCTAGTATACTGTACACTTCAATTTTGGAGTAGCTGTTTTATAAAGTCCATAGGAATAATGGAATTAAAGTAATGCTCAGACAATAGCATATTTTGACCAGTGGGAAGGGACTGAATAAGATCTCTTGTGACTCCAGACTTAATTTTTCTCCACTGGTTTCTGAATAGCATGTAAAGAGTGTATTTAATGCCTCATATAGATGCACTGTGAGACGTGACCAAATTAGTCCTCAACAATTTGGTATCAACAAGCTATTCTCTATATTTAGCTATGAAGTGTTTAACGTGGTCCTTTTTAAGTCCAGTGCATTGTCTTTTGAACACATTATGATGCATTGGTTCACAATGAATAATCCTATATAATGAGAGTTGTCTGACTGGAGTCAGCTCATTGCTTTCATCACAGTCTATTCCAGGCATTATAGTCCTCAGACTTTCTTTATCTTCTCTACATCTTTAATTTTAGAGCATGTCAGCATGCCTGAAGGTGTTCAGGTGATTTAATACTCCTCTTATTAATGTTTGCTGTTTGTACAGATTTTAGCACATATTAGAAATCTCAGGCACTTAGCATGAAAGTTACACTGATTTAAACTACTTTTTTTCTGTAAATCTTTGTGTTGGGATTATAAGAAATATATAGTTAAAAGGGACTGGTGGCCAAAAAAAATTAGGAAGAAGGAAAAAAAGCTTGGAGAATGAGTTAATGGACATGATTTTAGTTTAACAAGACTGCATTAGCATTATTCAAGAAAGTGGGAAAGTGAGCCTTTGAAGTTTTGTTTCTGTCTTAGTCTAACAGAAGATACCTTTCATATGACTCAGAAAGGCTTTATAACCTGCTTAAGCAATAAAAAAAATCACAAAGCCCTGATTCATAAAAATTCTCAATACAAGTAAACCAGAAGGAATTATATTGATCAAAAAGTCAAGCATTACCAAGGAAGGTGATGTGAATAGCTGCTTCCTTAATAAGCAATGAAGAGACTGATAATTTGCCATAATCCAACTTTTGTATTGTAACTTAATTTAGGTTATAACGCGAAGCTGATCTCATGCAGAAAATTTTAAAGGGTACTATCCAGCATTACCTAAGACCATCAGGTTTTTTCAGACATTCTGTTACTTGCCACAGACCAGCGCAAGCGTTCTCACCTGTTTAGTTAATCCTTTGGTCTGTGCCTGGATGACCTTAATTCAATGGCTGGTTCTGCTCTCAAATATGCAGTAAGGCTCTCTGAAGGGTATAATAAACAAATACACATTTTTTACTAAATAGTAGGCTATCTAATAGCTTATTTTTACTACATTTCTTTGACTGAGGTTAATGATTGTAGACTAAGGAAAGGAGAAGACACTAGTGGGAATCCAATTACAGAACTCATGTAAGTGTAGAGTTCAGATGAAGAGAGAAAATACTGAGAGGCAATTTGGAAGCCTTTATGTAACAAATTCCTGAGAGCTGGAACATCACAGAAGTAGATCATCTCCTTGTGTTAGACTTTTGGGGTTCAAGCAGTGCTACATGTAATGAAAATGGGGACCTTATCAATAAGCTGGCTTATGCAATTTACATTATACAAAATGATTTTTCATTTTATTTTATTCCTAAATGATAATGTGGTCCCAAACTATCCCTAAAAATTTTACAAATAGAATCATAGAATATTTCAAGTTGGAAGGCACCCATAAAGATCATCGAGTCCAAATCCCTGTTTCTCACAGAACTACCTAAAACTAAACCATATGACTAAGAGCATCGTCCAGATGCTCCTTGAACACTGACAGGCTTGGTGCTGTGACCACTTCCCTGGGGAGCCTGTTCCAGCGACTGAACACCCTCTTATTAAAGAGGGTTCAGATTTTCCTAAATCTGAACTTCCCCTGATGCCTCTTCATTCCATTTCCTCGTGTCCTTTCACTGGTCACCAATGAGAGGAGATCAGTACCTTCCCCTCCACTGCCCCCCTTGAGGAAGTTGTAGACTGTGATGAGGTCACCCCTCAGCTTTCTCTTCTCCAAGCTGAACAAACCAAGTGATCTCAGCCACTCCTCATAAGTCTTGCCCTCGAGGCCTTTCACCATTTTGGTCACCCTCCTCTGGACACACTATAATAGTTTGATTCCCTTCTTATACTGAGGCACCCAAAACTGCACACAGTACTTGAGGTGGGACTGTACCCATGTAGTGCAGAGTCAGACAATCACCTCCCTCAACCAGCTATCTATGCTGCACTTGATGCACTCCAGGACATGCTTGGCCCTTTGGCTGCCAGGTCACACTGTTGACACATATTCAACTTGCCAACCAAAACCACCAGAACTCTTTCCATGAGACTGCTCTTCAGACTCTCATCCCCCAATTTGTACGTATAATCAGGATTACCCTATCCCAGGTGCAGAATCCAGCACTTCCTCTTGTTAAATTTCATATGGTTGGTGACTGTCCAGCAATCTAGTCTATCCAGACCTCTCTGTAAGACTGCTTTAACCTAGAGGGAGGCCACAGCCCCTCCTAATTTAGTATCATCAGCAAACTTACTGTATATTTGATTCCTGTGTACAGATCTTTTATAAAACCACTGAAGAGAACTGGCCCTAAAATTGAGCCCTGCAGAACCCCACTGCTCACAGGCTGTCATTTACTATAACTCTGAGGCTGACCCGTCAGCCAGTTGCTCACCCAATGTATTATGGACTTGTCTAGCTGTGTGCTAGACATTTTGTGCAGAAGGATACTATGAGAGACAGTATCAAAAGCTTTGCTAAACTCCCCAAATCCCCATGTCTTCTGGCTTCCCTTTGTCAGCTAAATGGGTGACCTTGTCCTAAAAGGAAATTAAGTTAGTTAAGCAGGACTTTCCCCTCATCAACTTGTGTTGGCTATGACCAATGACTGTGTTGTGGTTTAGCCTCAGCCTGCAACTCAGTCCCACACAGCCACTCACTCACTCCCCCACCGGTGGGACAGGGGAGAGAATCAGAAGGGTAAAAGTGAGGAAGCTTGTGGGTTGAGATAAGAACAGTTTAATAATTAAAATAAAACAATAACAACAACGACAACAATAATGTAATAAAAACGAAAATAACGAGAGAGAGGCAAAACCCAGGGTGGAGGGAAGGAGGAATGAACAAGCAAAACAAACTACATGTGATACAGCTGCTCACCACCTGCTGACCCAGCAGTTCCTGAGCTGCAACCTCCCACCCACCGTGAGCCAACTCCCTGTTAATATACTGGTCATGATGTCATATGGTATGGAATATCCCTTTGGCCAGTTTGGATCAGCTCTCTTGGCTGTGGCCCCGCCCCTCCCAGCTTCTTGTGCACCTGGCAGAGAATGGGAAGCTGGAAAAGCCCCTGGCTACTATAGGTGCTACTTGGTGACACATAGCCGCTACTTAACAACAACTAAAAAGCCATTGTGCCATCAGCACTATACCAGCTACAGTGGAAAGAATTAACTCTATCCCAGCCAAAACCAGCACAATCTGTGTTGTCTCTCAAGTGTTTTTCAAGAAGTCCCAGAATAACCTTCTCCATAATTTTATCAGGTACTGAAGTGAGACTAACAGGTGTCTAATTACCAAGGTCTTCCTTCTCACCCTTCTTGAAAACTGGGACAACATTTGCCAACTTCCAGTCTAATGGGACCTCTCCAGGCTCCTAAGAGCATTGAAAAATAATAGAGAGAGTTCCCATGATGACTCCCACGATGACATTGGCCAGGTCTTTTAGTACCCTGTTATGAATCCCATCAGGCCCCATAGATGTATGTGCAACCAGCTGGAGCAGCAAGTCTCAAACAAGTTCAGAGTTGGCTGGGAGTATATCATCCCCCCAGTCACAGTCTTCCAACACAGGGCTCTGGGTGTCCCAGGCCCCATCATCGTTGTTGAAGAAAGAGGCAAAGAAGGCACTAAACGTCTCTGCTGTGTCTACGTCCCTATTCGTGAGGTAACAGACCTCATCAAGTAGTGGACAAATGTTATCTCTGATCTTCCTTTTGCTGTTAACATATTTAAAACAGCACTTTCTGTTGTCCTTCACAGTGCTGGCCAGTCTGAACTTTAATTGAGATTTGGCTGCATGAATCTTCTGCCTACAGTGGTGAAAAATATTGGAAAACCTTTGACAGACGTGATAATGACATTTTCCTTGTCAAAGATTGAGATTCATTGTTTTATGTACCATGACTGTTTGGTATAAATATGAAGCTAATATTTCAATTAACTCCATTCTTGTAAAGTACATTAAATGAATCACCATTTATGTAAAATACTATCTACTGTTCACTTGCTTAGTCATTTATTGCACAAAATAGTCTTACTAAACCATAATATAAAGAATTCCTATATTAGCTTTACCCTTACCCTCCCCGCCTGGCTCCAAATTAAAGACTTAATCAAACTGATTTAGCAACTCTAGTCCAGCCTGAAGATTACAGCTACATTAATGAAGTGAAAAACGTTAAGTCAGATAAGTAATGCCTAAAGAAAAGCACCTATTCTTAGTCTTGCAAATAGTGCATCAACAACTTTCAACAATTACCTTTGCTCTGTTTTTGTCTAATGATTACATTACAGTATATTTATATGTAATTTTTACAGTCATTCTCCCCAAATTATACAGAAATAAATTCCTAACTTATCTGTTTAAAAATATAAACACTTTTTAAAAGACTAAAAATCACTTTAACATTGTTTGTGGTAACATGCACTTGAAAAAACTTGGGGTTTTCTTAAAGAGCTTTAACTTTGCTAGCGTACATTTTGCAAAGAACAATTGAATATTCTGTCTACATTAAATATATGTCATATTGATTATTTAATTGAGTGGATTTATTTTTTATTTCTCTCATTTATAGATATACCAACAAAAAGAAGATAATGACATATAATGATGTAATATGTAAGCTAAGTGAATTTGCTGCATTTGTAATTCTGGCAGTATAAATGCTAATTATAGAATTATACTAATATGCTATAAGAGTCAAATGTGACATTATTTTGACAGACTACTTTATAAGATAATACGTAATGGTTACCTATGGGAATGCAGAAGATTAACAAGGTTGTAGAAACTGGAAAAAAAATTTATAATGCATATCACTGAAAGGAAATACATTAAAAAAAAAACAAAACAAACAAAAACCAGGACAGTTGTCTTATTGGAAGTGTACTATTAATATATATACTTGGAAGCTGTATACATAGTTATAAGAAAGTTATAAATTATAATGCTAAGTTATAAGAATACATTTAGTATAAGAATATTTTGGTTCATAGGATTGTGTCTATGATTGAAAAAAACCAAAATAATCACACTTTTTGATCATTCCAAAGATGACCAGGTGAATGGACAGCCACTAACTTTCTTTTGTCAAGGGTTATTCATGCTCTGGCTATTTTCTTTCGAAGGATGAAGAAGTAGGAATTGCTGGTGAGAAGTAGGAGACACCATATAGCTTCATTTTTGCAATTCTTTTGATACTCTCTATAATATTTTCCCCATAGGATTCCTATCAAGTGAGCAAAAAGCTGATGGTAAAGCTGTACAAAAAGAAGTTATTTACTGTGAAACGTAAAGAATGGACTGAGCAGAGTTCCAAGAGAGTCTGTGATGGCTCTAGTAGTGTTCAGCAGTTTTATTAACATCCTGGCTGATAGAATGGCAAGTACACTGATTAAATTTACAGATGACATCAACCTTCTGGAGTCTGTAAGCTCGTTGAATTCAGAATAACTTTGAGAAAATGGAGAAACAGAAAAAAAAATGCATTTCTACAAGGACATTCACATGGTGGAAATAATCAGCTGCATGAAATGAGGATGGAGAAAATTTGCTAAGTTATTGAAGAAATTGGGTTATTTTATGTAGACAAAAAGGATAAAGGAGATCATGTAACAACCTTTACATATGGAAGATACCTGCCAAGAGGAAGGTAATAAACTGTTTTCTCCATGTCAACTATAGATAGATTAAGAAGTAAGAAACTTACATTACATTGAGCACTATTTATGTCAGGATAATTTTTTCTGGTTTTGTTTTTGGGGTTTTTTTTGTAACTGTAGGAATAGTTAAGCATTAGAATACATTTGTTAGAGAGGCTATATGACCTCTATCACTGCAAGCATTTTTTTAAAGAAAATCAGAATAATACAGACTGGCTGATCTTTTCAGGCTAATTGGGTAAACTAGCTGACCTATTACTGACAATTTTGGTCACATGTTTTGTGTGATTATACCTATGTATGTGTGCACACTTAAAGTCATATGCTTCACGGGACCAATGTTTCAGTTTGCTTATTTGTTCCTTTTATTAGAAACTAAGTAACATGACTTAATTTTAAACATAAATCTTTTTGACATTTTCCAGTTAAAGCTCAGATGTCTACCTGCACTACTGTAACTTAACAGTTACTTATCAGCTACACTACATTGAGTGTATGCGTGTTCTTAGGGAATAGGATATTGCCAGTTGTGCTGATTGCTATTTCAATTGATTTTCCTCTGCCTTCACTTATATTACTCCAGAATATCTTGTTGGGGGAAAAAAGAAATCAGTATCATGTCCAGAATACCTAAACTCCTTATTGTCCTCTTAAAACTGGTTAATTAGAAGGACACGCTTAGTGTTTTTGTAGAAATTCAGGTAGTTTGCAATCTACTAAGTACAAAAAGAGAGAGAGAGTGACGTATCATACAGAGATGTATGGTATACAAAATCTTTTGGTTGGAATCTTTCATTATCCACCTCTAACACATATGGAGCAAATGGTTGTGCTCAGAAAGCACAGGCAATGAAAAGGGATATTCTTTGTCAGTGTGTGCAAGTGTGATCCTCCCATTGCTCAGAAAATCTTGGCAGTTAAAAGGGGTAATTAATGTAAATAGACTGTCCAGTAAATGTGACTGGAGTCTGGTTTTCATCCTTTTATCATAGTAAACTGGTGAAACATGATTTCTTTGCAATAAATAGTAGATGACACATATATACAAATTTCAGTGGTTACTGTAAGGGTATTTGGGAATATAATATATAACATTACATATATGTATGTAATAAGATATTATACTGATACGATACATCAGTAGATTGTCTACAATGCTTTGATATCCATATCTATCACTGTTTCTCTTTGGCCCCCTAAAAGGAACTCAGAGGACAGGAGAAAACATATAATTTAGTTTACCTTAGTGCCTGTATAGAAAGCAGGTCTTGGCAGCCCAGCATAAACACAGCAGTTGAAAAATATTGAAAAATATTGAATAATATTCTCAGAGGATATTTGAAGCTGTATGGAAGTATTAACAGGGAATGGATCAGCTGGCAGATGACCAATTCTGAACACTAAAGTAAAAGAACAAAGTAGACAGGAGAGATGGACACAAGACAAATGTCGGTCTATGTTGGGGGCAGGACTCAGTGCCTGTATCTCTTTGGATGCAGGCTATGGACTGATATTTTACTAGGTGTTGGAGTGGTGGCTGTTAGCAAGAAGACTGAAATACAATTAAGGGAAACAACCCTTAGTTTTGGTTCAGTTCCTTTAGTGTACCAATACCTGCATCTTTATTGGGTTTTCCCTTATGAGTTGTGTCTCCCAATTTTTTTCTCTAATTTGAAGTCAATAATTAAATAGCCTACAGCTTTTCCCCCTTTACTGCATAATCTCCCTGTGAAATGTCTGCTGCCTGTAATTAGTGGATCTTGCTATATCTCATATACTTCTCATCCTTTCCAGCCTCCTAGCCAGAAGTCACAGAATTTAACAGAACTCAAGTAGGCCTCTCTACCTTTCTAACATTCCAGGAAATCAGTTTTTTGACACATCTGACATTGTTTGATGGGCTACATTTTTCTAAAAATCACAATCTGGTCATGAAATAGAATAATAACAACTCTGAGCTCAGAAAGTGCCACTCATAAAATACTTTGGAGAACAGTACAGTATAAATTACTTGTGATCAAGAATACTTAAGTGAAATAGCAAATGTATAATCCTTTAGTCCACTTCCATATTCAAATGCAGGGTAAGATCTGTAGATAATACCAGGAAATCTGTTCCATGGCTGATGTGCATGGTTAGCAAAAGCCCTAGTTCTTGCTGTTTCAAGTATCTGAGGATTATATTTAGCGTGTATTAAACATCCAGTGCATTCTGATCATAGTTACCTTGATAACTTTAAGACACTGTGTTAATTATCCCTTACTAAACATGAATAAAAAGTGTCAGGAAAATTATCATCACCTTTGCCATGTCTGCTCTTATAATGATTTTGTTAAGAATTTTACAAAGACAAAGAGCTTATGGAATCCAGGGAAAAAGGAAACTCAGGAGACAACTATTTTACTTAGTAAGAAATGGAAATCAGTAATATGTGAATCTGCATTTGGGACAAAGAATAATCTTACAGCAAAGAGGCAACAGGAAAGGTAGGAACCGGGTCACAGCTATGTAATTAGGAAAGTAAAATTGATTTGGAGTGAGGCTGTAGAGACTGCTTACTTTCTGGGTCAAAGAAACTCAGATTTTGTTAACAGAGGTCTTCATTCAACAGTAAGGAAAGTCTTTCTTTGGCCATTCTACAGAATATTACCAACGAAAAAAGGCAGAACTGGTGACAAGGAAGTAGACCAAAGGGAATGAAAGAACCAGAAATTATAAATTTGAAGAACCTGAACAATGAATCAGAATTATTTAACATAAATATGTTTAAAAATTTATACAGACAATAAGTACAGATTACCAAATAAAAAAAAAAATCCGAGTATTATATTTATGCATTTCAGAAGACACAATGTAGAAAAAATAAATTTTTAAGTTAATAATATTAATAGAAGGTGGAAAGCAAAAGCATATTTGACCTCCAAAGCAGTTAACAGTATATAGATGACCACAGGAAAGTTGTTACAGCTAGAAGTGTTTCAGTGGATGGTGATTCAGAAACATGTGACTCACCTTTGGAAATAAAATCTTAAAATTTCAGATTTGAAAGGTTACTCTTTTAATATTTGATAGACTGCCCTTTAAAACTTTTAGATTGCAAATCAGTCATAGGTTTCAAAGGGAAAGTAGTAGTCAATTATAAATTATGGTAGTAGTATCAGTGTGCTAAACATTAAAATTGTGATTTTTTTTTTAAGATAAGCCAACTGTCACAGCCTAAGAGTATTATTTTTTAAAAAGCTAATATGTATCTACTTACTGTATTTCAGACTAACAAGAACTAATAAATACCATGTTTAAATCATATAACAACAGATACTGTCAGTGAAACAGCAGTCAGCTCTGATATAATAGAAAAAGTTTATTTGAAACACACTAAAACCAAGATAATTGATTTTGTATTGGTTTTGCTGCATAAATTTGGAAAACATACAGCTGTAATGGGACAGCCAACACTTCGCCTTCAGTGTTTCTCATATACTTGCTCAGTCTCCCCTTAAACTTACATACACCTCTTTTATCCACAGCATTCTTTGGCAAGGAGTACTACAGATCTGCTTGCTATGATATGGAGAATCATCTGCTTTTGATTATTCTGAACCTGGCTTCTAGTAGCTTCAAAAGAAAGTCACAAAGTTGAGCAATGGAACAGAGAGAGAACAGCTGAACAGCTCCTCCATGCATGCTATGTGACTCAGATTTGTAGAGTTTTACTATATCCCTTCTATATGATCTCCTTTCAGTTCTTTTTACAGACTGTTTAATCTTTCACAAACTCCTAATGACAGACATGTTCTGTTTACCATCAAAGTTCAGAACAAGACAAAAAGGAAAAATCCACAAATAACAACACATTTATGGTGATGTTATAAAAAAGTTCAACAATATAACACATTTTGTATCTGTCATTTTTACATTTGAAAACAATTTTTTAAAAAAGCTAGAAAAAACAGGATTAATTACTTCTTATTTTGTCGATGACACAAAACTGGAAGGAGCTGTCTACACTCTCAAGGGCAGAGAGGCCCTGCAGAGAGATCTGGGCAGACTGGAGAGCTGGGGAATCACCAACCATATGAAGTTTAACAAGGACAAGTGCTGGATTTTGCGCCCGGGGCACAGCAACCCTGGATATACATACAGACTGGGGCAAGTTGAGCATGAGCCAAGAGTGTGCCCTGGCAGCCAAGAGGGTCAACCGTGTCCTGGGGTGCATCAAGCCCTGCATTGCAGCCAGTCTAGGGAGGTGATTGTCCCGCTCTGCTCTGCGCTGGCGCGGCCTCACCTTAAGTACTGTGTGTGGTTGTGGGTGCCACAGTACATTAAGGATATAAAGCTACCAAGAGAGTGCCCAGAGAAGGGCCATGAAGTTGGTGAAGGGTTTAGAGGAGAAACCATATGAGTGGCTAAAGTCACTTGGTTTATTCAGCCTGGAGAAGAGAAGACTGAGGGGAGACCTCATCATGGTCTGCAGCTTCCTCACAAGGGGAGGAGGAGGGGGAGGAGCTGATCTCTTCTTTCTGGTGACCAGTGACAGGACCTGAGGGACTGGCAGGAAGATGTGCCAGGGGAGGTTTAGGCTGGATATAGGAACAGGTTCTTCACCCAGAGGGTGGTGGAGCACTGGAACAGGCTCCCCAGGGAGGCAGTCATGGCACTAAGCCTGGCGATATTCAAGAAGCACTTGCACAATACCCTCAGGGATATGGTGTGAATTTGGGTTTGTCTTGTGGATGGACAGGGGTGGGACTTGATGATTATTGTGGGTCCCTTCCAACTCAGGGAATTCTATGATTCTGTGATAATATTTTAAAATGCAGGTTGAAATCAGATGGGCTGCTGACATACAAAGGGTTTATTGTATAAGATAAAGCACTCAGTATTGGCTCCTGAATTTCACATTTTAAGCCAATTTGAGCAAAAATCAACAAGGATAATAGATAACCTAGCAGGCAAGTGACTCTGGTGATAGGTTTTAACTTGAACTGAATTTGTCTAGCTGACTCATAAGCTCTGCGAAGAATGTTGGCTTACAACAGCGTTGTAATACATGGGAAATGGCAGCACTAATGGGTACCAAAATGATAAAGATAGCATTCTGTGGAGATGAATACCTCAGAAGAAAACTTTAAAATCCTCTAATTAACAAAGAGTGTGATGTATTGCAATATGCTCTATTTTACATTGGAAGGTACTATATAATGCACATATATTGATTAACATAAATCCCGACTAACAGTTTGATGTATGGATAATAATGATTTGTATCACACATACACATTTTACATTGTTTCTATCACTGCATCGCATAATTAATAGCAATTCTCTCATTGGAGTATTAAAAAGAATAGTAAGTGGGAGGACAATTTGGTTTCTCTACTGAGAGAAAAGAATAACATTAAAGACCTACTCTTCCACAAACCTTATTTTTAAAGATCACTTTAGCTGCTGGCAATAGGTCTACTGCTGTAAATGGATGTAATGTAAAAATGCAATCACACTAATTCTTCATTTAGAGAAATGGAAAATGGTAAATAGTTAAAAATAGAAAAATTATTGGAGAGAAAGCCCTGTGCAAAAGATGTAGGCAGTGGAATATATGGTTCTGTAAAAAAACGTATTCATCAATACATGGGACTATGCACAATTTTAGTATTAGGATTATGCAGAACTATTAGCAGGATCAGGGTCTAAGCATATGTTCCACATTTCTCTAGCATTCATAGCTTGATGTTTTGGATCTTAGAAAAGAGGTGGTGGGAAGGATTCTTGTTTTGCAAACTTAAAATGCATGCTTTTTGACCAGATCATGTGTGTGCTCTGGTCTTTGTGCTCACAATCATAATATATGAAGTCTATCTTCCAGTCACAGGTGGATATATAACTTTTTAGCTTGGTGTACTAGTTTTTGTATCAGTCTGTATTATGACCCCATAAACATGAGTAGTAATATAGTGAGTAGAGTAGTGAACATACAGCAGGTAGGAACAATACATTGAGGGAAAGTGAGAATCTCCAGAGCTATTTCATAGAATCACCGAATGGTTTGGGTTGGAAGGAACCTTTAAAGGTCTAGGTAGGTTGGACTAGGTAGTCCAACCCCCCCTTGAAATTAGCAGGGGCATCTTCAACTAGGTCAGGTTGCTCAGAGCTCCACCCAACCTGACCTTGAATGTTTCCAGGGATGGGGAATCTACCATCTCTCTGGGCAACCTGTGCCAGTGTTTCACCAACCTCATTGTAAAAATTCCTTCCATATATCCAGTCTGACTCCATCCCTTTTTAGTTTAAAACCATTACCCCTTGTCCTATCAGAACAGGCCCTGCTAAAAAGTTTGTCCCTATCTTTCCTATAAGTCCCCTCTAAGTATTGAAAGGCCACAATATGGTCTCCAGGCTGAACAACCCCACCTCTCTCAGCCTTTCCTCCATAGGAGAGGTGTTCCATCCCTCTGATCATTTTTGTGGCCCTCCTCTGGATCCACTCCAACATATCCATGTCTACTCCGTGCCGAGGATTCCAGAGCAGTATGCAGTGTTCTAGGTGTAGTCTCATCAGAGTGGAGTAGAAGGGAAGAACTGATACCTGATGCCAGCTTCCAAAGAACATACAGCCCCCTCTAATGGTGCAACATAGGTAAGTTTTGAAATACTTGGAATACTTTACGAATAAGATAGACTTAGAACTTGCTATATGTGATTAGATAGAAAGGACTCTGGAGACACTGTGTCCTTGAGTAGAATAAATAAGGGAGATGTGCTAGAATAAGCTAGTTTAGTATCACTAAGAATTGTGTAACCAAGCCAAAAATGAACTGAGTATGCTCAGAGATTGAGTTCAACCAGTGGACACAGTGAGGAAGACTATCAATGACCCCTAGAGGACCTTGGAAGATCACCAATGAACATGAATGTGTATGCATTAAGGCCATTTACATATATTAATGAGTTCCAAGAATATTATGAATTATGATAATTTCCTAGAAATCTAATGAATATGTATATTTTGATTGCATATAACCCTTGTAGTAGAGCAACTCGGTGCACATACTAGGTGGAGCAATCCCCTGTGCGCCTGGCACTACAATAAAGAATGCCTGCTTTCTAAAACTGCAAATTGAGTTTTAGAGGGTTCTTATATTTGCCGACTTACGGTATCAGAATGACCTCAACCTGCTGGCCACACTTCTTTTGATGCAGCCCAGGATATAGTTGGCTCTCTGGGCTGTAAGTGCACATTGCCAGCTCATATCCAGCTCTTCATCCACCAGAACCCCCAAGTCCTTCTCCACAGGGTGGTTCTCAATCCCTTCATCCACCAGCCTGTACTGATACTGGAGGTTGCCCTGACCTGGGTGCAGGACCTTACACTTGGCCTTGTTGAACCTCATGAGGTTCACATGGGCCCACTTCTCAAGCTTGTCCAGGTGCCTCTGGATGGCATCCCATCCCTCAGGTGTGTCAACCGCACCACTCGGCTTGGTGTGATCTGTAAATTTTCTGAGGGAGGGCTCGATCCCACTGTCTATGTAATTGATGAAGATATTAAACAGTACTTGTCCCAACATAGACCTCTGAGGGACACCACTTGCCACCGATCTCCATCTGGACATCGAGTCATTGACCACTACTCTATGGATGGGACCATCCAACCAATTCCTTATCCACCAAATAGTCCATCTATCAAATTCATATCTCTCCAGTTTAGAAAGAAGGATGTTGTGGGGGACTGTGTCAAAGGCCTTACTGAAGTCCAGATAGATGACATCTGTAGCTCTTCCCTTGTCCACTGTTTCATTAGCAAGGCATGAAAAAATATTCATTTTTGTAACAGTGTGTTTTGGAAAAAGAAAGGCACACAAGGTACTTCTCAAGTAAAATCTTGGGAAAATGCTCATATCTTTGAATAGATTTGAGGAGTTGGTTTCATTGATACAATTACTTAATGGAATATATTTTAAGGCCTTCAAAACATACTTTATAAATGTATATATAAAATACAGTTATGAGGTAGAAATCTGAGTTACAGAGCAGCCTCATGGGACAGATTAGTTTCTTGTTGGGTTGCTGTCAAGATAACAATAAAAAAGAAAAAGGGAAAATGGTAGACTATCCAGTGAAGATACAATGATAATAGAAAGCTACAAATTTAGCTTCAAAACTCATCTATTCTAGTGTACTAACAAGAATCAAAAAGATCAGCTCTGAATACTGAAGGAAAATGCAAAACATCAGCATCCTAAGGGAAGTACCATCCTCTCTGATTTTGTGAACTGCTGTACAGTCTTTCTGATGACAATCTTTCCTCTTGTAGCCTGAGTCAGCCAGGTCCTCAGAGAGTGATACAACATGGAAGACTTGTTCATTACAAGAATTGTTCATAAAAGAGATGTGGACAGTAGTAATATTCATGGTTAAACCCAGATTTCTTTTATTTGAAGCAGTGAAGACTGACAAAAGGCATAAGCTGCACAGCAAAAACAACAGAAATTCCACTACAGCAAAGTGCTGCACTTTACCTGGGTCACTGGTATATATAAGCAGTGTTTATATTGTGGATGCTTATGGTAAGGTCTGTCTTCCAGGTGCTCATAATTAGTAATTGGTGATGTTATTTTCAGTGCTTTCAGTTCTTATTATTTCCTGTATCCATAAGTATGGGACCAAACCTGAAGGCTTTCTCACAGTCTATCCAGAAGATACTGGGGCTTCATATATGGTTTTGGGTAATCTAATAACTGTTTGCTAATCAGAAGATAGATCCTAGTAAGTTTCATTTGTATAACTTCTCCTCTGTTGTATAAGGATTTTTTATATCAGTTTGATTCTTTTTCTTCTCTTCCTTATCATTAGTAAGAATACTTTGATTAGTGTAAGTAACCAAGGAAAAATACTTGCTCTCCAGTCAGAGAGTCCCATTTCCTTTGTGTTTTGTAATTAAATTTGTTTCAAAACAGAAAGAATTTTTCAACACCTGCTTTTAAAATTATCTCCTCTAAAACAAAATGTAGTGGGTTAGCACTGGCTGGCAGCCAGGTATGCATCTAACTGCTTGCTTACTTCCACCTCAGCTGGACATGGGGAGAAAATAGGAAGAACAGGAGTGAGAACATTTGTGCATTGAGTTAAAAAAAGGGAGATTACAGGCAAAACAAACTTGACTTGGAAGAATTTACTTAATTTATTGTCAGTTAAAATAAATATGTAATTATTAATTCAAGTAGTGGGAAACAGAACCAAAAAATACCCAGAAATGAACATTTACATACTTAGGGAAAACAGTCTTTCTTCCTCCTTCCCCAGGCTCAGCTTCAGTCCAGACACCTCTCCTCCCTGCTTGTTATTGTTGCAAGTTATGCTCAGTGTTTTGAGTAAAGCAACAACCAGTGCGGCGAGTGTTTGCATCCAGCACATAAAGGTTTCCTTCTGCTGCTTCATCCTTTGTGCTCTGTTCTGCTCTGTTGCGGGTCCCCCATGTGCTGCAGTCCTCTCAAGGGGAAAGGGCTGTTCCTTATTTACAATGGAGTACCTCCTCTTCCTTCTCCCCAGCCCCCCCTTTTGCAGGCTCAGCTTCACTCCTTCATTTGCAACTTTTCTACCTTCTCCTGCCTCCCCAGATCAGGGATGGGGAATGGGGTTTAGGGCCAGCCCATAAGAGCTGTAGTTGTGTAGTTCTGCAACTGTAGTACAGGTAGATAGAGATTTCTAAGCGCATTAATAGGATGTAAGAGGGCACATGCTAGACCTGAGAGCTAATGGATTTGCCAGTCTCCCCAAAAAATAGAAGGCACAATGGGAAAAAAATAAACAAACAGATAAATAATTGCATAGGTAGCTGTTTTCATCTTAAGACTTTTGAATAAAATAAATGGCTTTTCCTAAAGTTTTGGTATTTTTCAGGAACCAGTGGAAACTGATTTTCTATGGCAGACTTTTTCACAATAAACAAAGTTGTCCAGCTGTATAGTCTTTTAATCAAATTCTCACCAGGGCTAGGAATAAATCAGAATTTTCCTGAACTGTCTTAAGTCTCAACAAGCTGAATAAATTTTGCTATTGTTCTGAGCAATGAGCAGTATGAGCCTGAGATATCTATTTCCTCTTGCTAACAGTACATGCTAGCTGGCCATGAGAAACTACAGTTTATGTCATTAAGGTTTTTGAGACCAGTCTCCTGGCTTAGTATGCTTTCATTGCTGAGGAGACACTCTATCCTCTTTTATGTTTCTGGAACACTGTGAGAAGTTAGAACGGTTTCTCACAGTTTCCTACCTACTAGGTGTAAAGGCTGGTACCTTGCAGACCTGAGCATGGATGTGAGAAAGACTATGTTGGAAGGCAAACACATATTTTAAGCAACTATGACAACATGTTTTCATCTTCCTGTAATACCTAATTGGAACTACATAAAAACTTTATATTAACAAGCTTGCATAGCATTACAAGCAGATTGAGACTTTAAGTATTACCTGAATACATTAGATTTCAAGAATGTGTTTTTTACCTTTCTCTTCCTTTCCCAGAGAGCGGTATAGAGTGAGTCAAAGGAAAAGTATGGTCTCCTCCTAACAACTCTATGTTATTGTGTTCGTTTGAAGCTTTTTGTTTCGTGTTTTTTTTTTTTACCGCAGCCATCACCATGGAATTCACCACACTGTAAAATTTATGTAGGGAGTTACCACATGCTTCATTACTGAAAATACTTATGACTTAATGTTGATTTAATGTATCTTCAGAAGAACTTCTACTTTCACTGCAAGAGTGCTATAATAATATGTTATTTCAGAAGCAAATATCCACGGCTGGCTTGAGATACACCTGTTTACATCAAACCCAAGAGCATGCTAGATGCATAAATATTTACAGATGCTGCTAGAAGCTCTTTTGTAACAACTATTAGGATACAATAGCTAAATCAACTGCCTGCTATTAGTAAAATAAAAGGTAAATTGGATTAATTATTGAACAAAATATGAACACATAAGTAGTGTTTTCAATTTTTCTGCATCTGCTGTGCAAAGCGTAGACTGATGCTATTCTAACCTAGTGTTGTGTATAATCTACACCACTTTCTGATTGTACTGATGTAATTAACTACAGGAGGTTCAGACTTATGAGATCAACTTAAAACCATTACTTAAAGGAAAAAGAATTTAATGAAAAGCTATCTTCTTGATATAATTTATGGCTATTTCTAAAGAAGAAATAACCTATGGTAACTGAAAAGTTCTTGGTATTCAGATGTGAAAGCTGAAACAGTTCTTGCAAAGGTTAATGAATAATTCTTAATTCTTTAGGATTGGACTATGGGAGCTACAGGTGCTTATACAGAAATAGTGCAAGCTTGGTAATAAAAGTATCTGGAGTTGCCAAATTTAGTAGGCTGACAGAGCTGAGGCTGCCACAGCTACGTGTCCCCAGATCCAGCTAGTAGTGAGACTGTGTGTTCCTGATAGACACACAGGCACACATACACGCATACACACAGTACACGTGGACACAACTGGGTACACAGATTGACACATACAGTACTCAAACAGACACGAACAGAACCAATCGCCTCATCTTGTTCCCCTCTCTAGCTGATCAGAGTGAAGGTCCCTTTATGGGAAATACATATCCATATCTACAATGTGGATCCCTCCAGTCTACCCAGTAACTGGCCCCTGCATGCCAGAGTTCCCCTGTTGCTCATTCTTGCATATTATGAGTCCACAAGACCCACAGTTCCACTCTAGTTGCAGACCCTCCTCAACCACATGTACACACATATGCACAGCTCTGCATAGGTGTATTATGGATCCTCCAAAGGAATTCTCCTAAGCTACCGGCAGTATTTATGTCATATTATTTTAAAAAATATTGAAGTGGAATTTCTGTTTCAGATATAGGAGAAGGAATATTGTAAAAAGCATGAGAAAGGTCCAGTAATGCAAAGAGAAAAAGCTGGAGAAGTCAAGATAAGGCAGTAAGCAAAGGGAGTTCCTTAGGGTATGTGGAGATGTCAAGGATTTAACTTTGACCTTCATATGAAGTCATGGGTTGTAAGCATTTTCTCAGATTTTTATGTTCCTTATTGATATACGTGTATTTCTACATAACAAAATAAGTACACAGCACGTGCTGAATCACTTATTTCAATACAAGATGAATTATGTTTGCAATTCCAAATTTTTCACTCATATGCATACATACATACATGAAATAATCCTTTTGGTCAAACTGGCACACAAATGCAATGGTGTTGTGTTTGCTCGAAGATGGATATTCTGCTCCAAGACACATGCTGAGGCTTTTATTGGGCTCTTTTTTTTTTTTTTTCTGGTTTAATTCCATTGATTTCAATAGAGTTACATCAGCAGAGATATGACTCACTGACTTCAACAAGAGTAATATCCATGCACCTAAAATCAAAGTTTTGAGCTTAGGAACAGTTTGGGAAGGATTTTAAACAACATGAGACACTACCATATTTTGGGTTCCCTTTTTGCTTCTTTAGGTTCTCATGAGAAATGTGTTATGTCGAAAAAAACTTTGATTTACCAAAGCTAAAGACCTCTTCCAGTTCTATGAAATTAAGAATATGGCTGAAAGGTAGTTGTGATGGAGGTGATGATAATCAAGCTGGCTGATAATTTCTGAAGATAGCCTAGCATGTGAGCTGGTATTTTTCCCTCTGTAGCTGAATAATGATTCTTAATATCAAACTACCCTAAATTCAGAGCTACCTTGTAAATAAATTTAGAATTAAGCACTCTGAGATATGGTTATCTATACAGTACGGAAATATTAAGTGTCCTCAAATTATGTTCTCTATCAATGGATGTATAAAATACCATTAACGTTATTAGGACATATATATCCATCAAAGAGAGGCTATATTCTTCAAAAAGAGATTGAGCTTTGGAGAAAGATATTTTTAGACTTATCTCTCAATGATATGGTGTCAGCTAACAAAGTAGCATGTAACAAGCATGGGGTTAGACTATTAAATGCCACACCACAACATGATGATAGCTTTTAGGTAAGATAATGTTGGCAAAGTGTATTGCCCATGAAAACTGAGTTAACTGAAAGACTTAATAAGCAAAGCTAACAACTGGCTTTAATATCTTGTTATTATTGATAGCAGTATCTATTGTGTTGGTCTTGCTATAGTTCTACTGTATTGGCATTTTTCTTACACAAATACATTTTTTCCTCTGGATTTTCAGGTGCAGTATAAATAAATAGACAGTATGTAAACAGGATCTGGGACTGTGAAGGACTGAATTCATTGTTTGCTAATCAGCCCAACGGACATAGGTAGGTGTATTGGGTTTGTGTATATTTTTGTAGCAGGGCCGCTACAGGGGTGGCTTCTGTGAGAAGCTGTTAGAAGCTTCCCCTATGTCTGATAGAGCAACTCCAAGAGGGATCCACTGCTGGCCAAGGCTGAGCCAATCAGTGATGGTGGTAGTGTCTCTGGGAAAACATATTTAATAAGACAGGAAAAAAAACCCCACACCTGCACAGTTGCAGCCGGAGACAGGAGGGTGAACATGTGACAAGGACTACCCTGTAGACACCAAGGTCAGTGAAGAAGGAGGGAGAGGAGGTGCTCCAGATTCTGGAGCAGAGATTCCCCTGCAGCCTGTGGTGAAGACCATGGTGAGGCAGGCTGTGCCCCTGCATCCCATGGAGGTCCATGGTGGAGCAGATATCCACCTGTAGCCTCTGGAGGACCCCATGCCAGAGCAGGTGGATGCCTGAAGGAGGCTGTGACCCTGTGGAAAGCTGGAGCAGGCTCCTGGCAGGACTTGTGGACTTGTGAACAGAGAGGGCACCATGCTAGAGCAGATTTTCTGTCAGGTCTTGTGACCCTGCGGGGGACCCACACGGGAGCAGTCTGTTCCTGAAGGACTGCACTCTATGGAAGGAACACACACTGGAGCAGTTCATGAAGAACTGCAGCCCATGGGAAGGTCTTACATTGGAGAAGTTTGTAGAGAACTGTCTCCCATGGGAGTGACCCCACACTGGAGCAGGGGAAGAGTGTGAGGAGTCCTCCCTCTGAGGAGGAATGAGAGGTGGAAACAACATGAATGAACTGACGGCAGTAATGAACTGACGGCAACCCCCATTCCCCATCACCCTGCGCCACTCAGAGGGAGCAGTTAGAGAAAATTGGGAGTAAAGTTGAGTCTAGGGAGAAGTGAAGGGTGGGGAGAATGTGTTTTAAGATTTGGTTTTATTTCTCATTAACCTACTGTGATTTGATTGGTAATAAATTAAATTAATTTTTCCCCAAGTCGAGTCTGTTTTGCCTGTAATGGTAATTGTGACATATAACCATGCTGTAGAATGACAGAAAGCTGCAGAAGTTTGAAAAATTTTCTTTTGGAAACAGATCCAAAACACCACTCCTTCCAAAATGAAGTTGTGAAACTTCCTTTCCCTATTTTTCCTGCAAAGATGTGGTGGTCTGTTGGACCTTCCCAGTCGTGGCTCATCCAACACATCTTTTAAAACATGGCTCCATCCTGTTTGGATATTTCCTGAATGAGCAAAAGAGTTCTTTTTACTTTACTGTTTTCCTCATAACTGAACATTGGTGCGTACATTTGCCTACTTCAAAGAGATTAATTAGTGAAAGCAACGGTGAATCTCCAGTCTTCTGGAAACTGTAAAGTGGCCTAGTGAGACTTTGTAGGGTGATTATCAGATGGTTTTGTCTTCCAAAGACAGCAGAAATTTACTGTGGATTAAAGGTAAAAAATCAGAATTCTCAGTAATGTTGCCACTTCAAATAAAATATAAAATGTATGCAAGGCTTTCGTTTCCATACTGATGATGGACAAGAGACAGGAGATTGACAAGTCTTGTATGAACCCATTTACATTTATCTCAGAAACAAAGGCAATAATGTAGGCTCCAAAGGAATGAATTACGTTATGTGTAAAAACTGACCAACAAAGGGAAAGAGGCAGTGACTCTTCACAAACTCTCTGGAGCCTGTTCACTAATTCGTCTGGAGGGATACACCACAGATTTCTAAGAAAACAAGTAATGCAAAGGAAGGTTTCTATTTTTTCTTATACCTTGTAAAGAAAGTAACCTGCAACAAAAGGGAAGGACTAGCACCAGTGCTTTATGGATATTGGTTTTATGAGCAACTTCAATTCTCAGAAACAGATATTTCAAAAATGAAATAACCCACACAATGCAAAATACAGTTATCTGAAAAAATAAAATGCTGCACCAAAGAACTGAAACCACTGAGTTATAATCTGATTGATACAGTGGAAAGAGCACTCATAATTCAAACATCAAGATTGTAAATGTTGTTATCACTACTTTAACTAAATCGTTATGCAAACAACAAAATCAAATCTTGCTTCTCTGCCTAAACCCAGCTTATATGTCCAACAGGACAGTTTATTTAGAATATCACAGAATCAGAGTGGTAGGCTTTGAAAGGACCTCTGGAGATCATCTTGTCCAACCCCACTGCTTGAGCAGGCACACCTAGAGCAGGGGGCACAGGAACGTGTCCAGGCAGGTTTTGAATGTCTCCAGGGAAGGAGACTCCACAACCTCTCTGGGCAGCCTGTGCCACTGCTCTGTCACCCTCACAGGAAAGAAAAATTTTCTCATATTGAGGTGGAACGTCCTGTGTTCCAACCTGTGCCCATTGCCCCTTGTCCTGTCATTGGGCACTACTGAAAAGAATCCGGTCCCGTCCTCGTGACACCTGCTCTTCAGATATTTATAAGTATTGATAAGATCCCCCCTCAGTCTTCTCTTCTCCAGGCTGAACAAATCCAGGTCTACTCAGCCTTTCCTCATAAGGGAGATGCTCCAGTTCCCTGATCATCTTGGTAGCTCTATGCTGGGCTTGCTCAAGCAGTTCGTATTTCCCACACCCCTTTCTGTTTTGTAACTGGAAGCAAATGTAAAAGCCTGGTTTTATGTAATTGTGTAAACAGAAGAAAACTGCACTGGCTACCCCCGCAGAACTAGAATGAGAATAGGGTGTGCCACATAAAAATTTCTGTGGCCAGGAAATATGGAAAAGCTACTTCTTTGCATTTTATCACTGAGATCAGAATCAGTGTTAATGAACTAAGGGTAATATTAACCAGTGTATTCTCTACATCTGTATTGTAATAAACAATGATTCATGAGAACAGAAAACATTGCAAGTACCTTAATTTTAAACTGATTTGAAACTCATAAAGAAAGAATGAATGTTTACGAAACAAAAAAGCAGCAAAGAAACCATTATAAAATGATTGCTTAGTCAACTTAATGTCTTCAAACAAACAAGTTAAAATTACTTCTTTTCAAGAACTACTTGACATTGCCTTGAGTTTTAGTGTAAAATTAGAGGACCATGGTATTTAAATTATGCAATATCACTAGTGTCTCTCCTACACTTTTGTAAGTATTTTAGTTTCTCATTATGTAAGGAGGATGATCTGACCTAAGAGGAGGACAGAAAATTTAAGAAAATAGAATAGAAATTATTTTAAGAGTCTCATTGAACTCCTACTGGAGTTGATGGGTAAAGGCCTAGATATTTCAGTGGGAGTAGTACTAGACCTATGATAAACAGGTTGTATTTTCTAATATACAGTATATACTGGTCCTATAAAATGAGATTCAGAGACTAATTGACCTTCAGGCTGCTTCATTTTGTAAAAAGCAAGAATTATGCAGCAAATACCTATAGGTTTTCCTAACCTTGGAGGTATTGGATCACATTTTTAAGTAGAATCAACAGCTCATGCAATTTATGGTCACTTATTTCACAAAATAAGAGATGCAGACATAAAGAAAAAACAAAAACTGTGGGTTTAGGTGATTATATCGCACATATTTCTTAAAATAGACTGGTCAGGTAGTACAAATGCCTATCCTGGATGCTTTGGGGTAGTCCTGTAACAAAAGTGAAAGAAATATATGTAATGTTTGCTCGGGTTTTGGTTTTGTTGTTATTTTTGGCTTTTTTTTTTTTTTTAGGTTTTTTTTGTGGTTTTTCTTTTTTGTCCCCTCCAAAGATACTTCTCCTTTTTATAATTTTAAAAGACAAAGCTTTTAAGTGTCATTAGCTTGTCATGTAATTCTTGTTTCACCAGCTGGAAATGAATGTAAGTATAACCATTTGAGAATGGAGAAACATCAGCTTTTGGAAATTAGTTGTATAACACTGTAAATGTTAGCTGCTTCAGTATCCATTGTTTAATGCTCACTCCTATAGGATTATTATAATTCCTTTCATTGGTACTCTGAATTCAATGTTTTAAGAAAAGGTGTTCTAACTTGAAGAGAATCAAATGAATTTAAGTGAACAACTTTGATGGTTACCATTAATATTGCTGTAATTAGATATCAATAACATGTAGCTGAGAAAGGGCGACAGATGTGCATACAAATAAGTTTAAAAACCCCTAGTGAGTAGAACAAAACCAGAGCCAAAGACTCCAGAATAAGAATGTATGTGAAAGTGAACCATCTCAAGACTGTAGCAGAGGAGCCAGCATGTAAAATAACAGAGGCATTGCAAGCACACAGGCACAGGATGGTGCCAGAGGTCTCAGAACTTTACATACAAGTGGTCAGTTATTGATACAGAACAGTGCAACAACCTAATGAAGCTGCCCATAGCTGATAGCATAGTTAGAAATATTTAAGACAATAACAAAAATAATGGTAGAGGTGTAACCGCTCCAAAAGTGGTTAAGTGAAATTAACGACCCTCATATCCTGCCATGTTAGGTATTTAATACCTGTTGCTCTGAATATATATTTATTTTAGTACAGGGTTTAAAAAACATTCTGCAATCACCCCTTTGTTTTTTTCATCATCACACTTTGTATGTTGGTTTTTTTGGGTGTTTGATGGTCTGCTAGGCAAAATGGTGACAAACTAGAGAGGGATTGATTTTGACCTTTTACAGCTTTGAATATACAGGTGTTTATGCACATGCTTGGCTTTCTGAGTGAATCATCCACTGACATCAGTGTGACCACTTCTGTTAAACTTAGAAAATTTTGCAGGGTCAGGATTCAATTCTGTAGAAATCCAAATGCAAACAGAAGAGGAGATGACTTAGCAGGTTTCTCTCATATGTATTAACAAAGATTCAAATGCAAATAAACTAGATCTACAAGTACTTGGCAGATTCTAGGAAAATTCTGTCTTAATTTGCAGAAGAGGACTTAAAAGCAAAACTATTTTCTAATTTTAATTCAATTATGTCTTACAGTCAAAGCTTTCTTTTGTATCTACAGGTGGAATTTCTATATTTCTGAAGTACCAGTAATTTAATATGAAATGATTAATCATTTACCAAACAGTCCATCTACTAATTTAAAAGCTAGGCTATTATTACACTTACGTTAATTGCTTGTTTAGAAAGAAATGTCAATTGTAGTGGTAATTATTATTTTTTTTTCATTTAGTTTTAAATTATTTACAGACTTCTGGCACTTAAAACACAGTTGTGTAACTTACCGAATCGCAGCCTACAGAGCTGACCATTAAATTTTACCACACTCTCTCTAGTTTGTGATTTAAAACTCTTATCATTGTAACTCCTTCAAATAATTTAACTTTTGCTTATGTTTAAGAAAATCAATTTTCCTATAGAGTTTCAAGCTATGACAAAATAACTTGAAACAGAGAATGAATTAGTTATGTTTTAAAATATACACAGAATCTGTGGGGATAAATTGAAATCCCAAAATACTGAGGTCATTTATGTAAATTTCTCCTTAAATAAAGGCCAAGCTATCAGATCATGTTGAAGAAATAATGTATTTAATACTCCCACTTGCAAAGTTCCATGAGCTGGGAGCTGGGGTTGTTTAGTCAAGAGGAGGCTGAGGGGAGACCTTATCGCTCTCTACAACTACCTGAAAGGAGGTTGTAGCGAGGCGGGGGTTGGACTCTTCTCCCTAGCAACAAGCGATAGGACAAGAGGGAATGGCCTCAAGCTGTGCCAGGGGAAGTTTAGGTTGGATATTAGGAAAAACTTCTTTACCGGAAGGGTTGTCAGACATTGGAACAGGCTGCCCAGGGAGGTGGTGGAGTCTCCATCCCTGGAGGTATTTAAAAGAAAGGTAGATGTGGTGCTTGAGGATATGGTTTAGTGGTGGACTTGGTAGTGATAGGTTAGCAGTTGGACTCGATGATCTTAAGGGTCTTTTCCAACCTTAATGCTTCTATGATTCTATGAGGAGCTGTAATATGGAGCATTATTATCAACTTCTGGAGTCTGTGGGGAAATAAACTCAAATTCAAATAACTATGAATAAAGCTATTCTTCAGGGGATAAGATGGCATCTATTTTCTTATCCTGAACATCAGCATATCAACTGGACTTGAACAAAAGACAGTTTTACAGCCTGCTTGGCACACATGTTGGACATTAATCAATGTGACAATGTGAACACTTTAGCTGGATGCTTTGCAAATGTAATTCTAGCCAGTTTGCTCATATTAGTTCAATTTGTACCAAATGTGATTTCTTTTGTACTTTCTTTGCATAAAAATAAAAAATAAGAAATAACAGTCTTCCTTTTCATGAACATCTCATATGCAAAGGACGAGCTATGACATTTGATCTTTCCTGCAGGTAAGACGATGATTTTTTTTGGCATTTTCAGACACAGTTTTTCAATGTACTGATATTTTCTGATATCAAATTAATATTGCAGCAGTGTGATGTATGGAGTACAGGGAGATCAAGGTGAATGTGGCTATTCTCATTAAAGGACACCGCTCAGTGGAAAAAAAAAAGACATATTTCTAGTGGTGAATGATATACATACTTCTGCAACACCTGGTAACTACAGTCTGTTAGAAATTATTTCCATCACCATACACTGTGGTAAGTATTTGTTCTTATTTCTTGAGCTTACAAAAGTAAGAAAGAGCTCAGCTGACTGGGCAGCATGACCCTGCTTGACAACATTGCCTGACCTGTGTCAGTAGCTGTCTGAATCAAACCTCCAGGTATCCAAATAGGAGAAATTCTTTTCACATTTGTGGCTTGTGGCTACAACAAAACATCTAAAACTAAAGATATTCTATCAGTGTCATGGCATGAAAAACTGTATTTTCCAAGAGTTTATAAGAACAAAACAGGGGTTTGTTTGCTTGTTTGGTTTTGCCTTTTTTGTTTTGTTTTGTTTTCTTTTCCTTGTATTAGTTCCATAGGTTGGCAGGATTCTAGTAGGGTCATTAGTTTATTTTCTTAGGACTAGTGACAAATAGCAAAGGAACAAATTTTTAATAATGTTTATATACTTAGATTAAACATATCCCATGAAAAAAAAATATTCTAGTTGAATGTAGGTTTCTTATATTCACCAACTGTTGTGAGGTTTTCAGCACATGTACTTTTACAGACAGGATATTTTTTCAGTTTCATGTAAAACTATCACATCTGGAAACCTGTAATGTACCCATGGCAATATGAAGTTTAATGCCAGTGCAGGACCTAAGATTCCTAACCACTTTTCTGGCCCATGCTGGTATGCAAGGTCTCATGGCCAAGCTAATAATGGTGCTTAAACTAGGTAGATAAAGCTTAATCTGTCTTTGGGCAACGAATTCACACTGCTAACTGTAATGCAGGTGTACACAGACTGATGAAGAAAGTCCTGTGCTTGTTGTGTTTTGTTTTGTTGTGATTTGTTTTGTTTTGCTTTGTTTCAAAGTGAAGAGCTGCCATAAGTCAGTAAAAATTCTCACAGTTCCTTTGCACCTTGACATTAGAAATATGTTCTTGAATTGGGCTGTTATACATGAAAAGGGCATTTTCTGTTATTAATTTTTCTACACTGATAGAAGGTAGATTATTCTGTATTTATATTATACTTTGTATATACTGATTTTATTTTGAAAAATGTAGTCTAACTAATTACATTCAAAAGTACATGCATGTAGGTCGTCTTCATTGGGCCCATTTGATAAATGTACCTGACAAGGGAAAACTCTACTTATATGATACATGTGTAATTACCATCATTGGCTTCTTCAGTAATCAGGTTTTTGGGGAAAAGTGTTTCAGAAAAAGGGTCTGGTTTAACAACTATGAATTGTCCCTTTGACAAGAGTTATTTTTTTCACCCTTGCTTAAAGATGAACCTTAAGGAAAATACTACATTTGTAATATATGTATAATTTTTATAAACTGTCTAGGTTTAAAATAAGATAATAACTAATATGCTTCTACTATACTGTTTATTCCAGACCCACAATTTTACTTGTCATTATTGCAAACTTTTTCTTTTCACATTCTGAAGATGATAAGCCACTTGGAGCTTTTGACTTTGCTCCAAATCTTCATGCCTTTTAAATAACAGAAAACCTGCTGCCTTCATGCTTGTGCCTGTAATTTAAAATTGTATGTTTCTGGTAGATTTAAATTATTAGCATACTCTGCGTGGGTATGCAGGACTGCAGATATGTGAGATAGAATGTACATTACTATAATTTCTGAGTAAACTGTAACAAAATATATATTTATTTTAATAAAGGTAATGTGTATTTGTTTATTTAGCAGTCTTTCATATAATGGTACAGGGAAAGTGATTTGAAATAGAAGTATTTTACTGTCTTTTGAACTAATGGTCCAAGCCTGACCACCTGTCAACACCAGCCCAGCTGTGATTTGTGATATACAGATAAAATATAAGGCTACAGGCAGTAATCATAAAGGCTAACTGTCCTCGTGAGGCTAATCTCCCTTGGCTTCCTCAGTAATCCATGGACAAAGATAGGTCCTTGGAAGAGTGATTCAGAAGAGGTGTCTAAATCAACCACTATGAATTGTCCTCTGGAAAACACCTCTTTTTCCCTTGCTTAAAGAAGAAATCCAGGGAAATTAACCTTAAGAGGCCAATGTTTGCTTCTGTGAGTACTCCTCAGACATGAGGGTCTGGAGGAGTCCAGTAGACAAAAACAGCGTGCTAAGCACAGACCCTATATGAACAAAACTACCATCAATTTAAAACTCTGCATTCTTAAAGGGATCCTTATGAAAATATCAGGATGCTAAATGCGCTCTGTTTGCTCTGCATGGGAAGCATAGCTGCGCTGTGAGCAACTGAACGCTTAGACAAACAGCAAATAACTAATCTTTGTGGTAATTCAAAAAGAAAGGTTTGTTTTGATAGGTCTTATAAGAAAAAGGTCTGTCACTGAATCAGTGTTGAACGTGCTTCAAAGAAAACTTGTGAAATTTCTCATCTGAGCCACAGAACATGAGGTTTTGTTCCAATAAAACACCTAACACATGCCTAATGGACATGTTAACACCTGTGGTACTATTTGTGCTTAAAATCCAGAACACATTAAATACTTGAAATGTCAGTTCAGGACTTTAATCAACCAAAGGTAAAAATCATTTTAGGGAATTGGCTAACCGATTCACACAGGATAACACTGATGAACAGATTCAAAGTTTGGTCTCATTACTACATGCACTGAGTTTTTTTCCTGAATAATAAAATGCAATATAATGTTGTTTATTTGTTCTGGAATAGTTCCACGTTTTAGTTATTTTTGCCAGGTACAGCAACTAATCTTGGTTTTCATTTTTATTTTTCTCTTCTTGCAGCATTCACATTTTATTGATAATTTTGACAAAGTAAAATGATACTTTTTTTCCTCAGGAATGTCTCAGCTGACATAACACTCAGGACTCCATCCCAGTGCATGTATTAAGGATTGCAAACATTTGTTTTGTGCCTGTGGTTCCTGTGCCATGGCAATGTAATACAGTCGGAACACCAGAGTCAAACGAGGTGATTTTGAACTCTTGCCTGCTGTTGAATATCATATGGATTGGAAACCACAACACTGTAGCCACAGAGCCAACCATCCTTTCAGAGCGAGAGGGAGACAAACAGGGTATGAAGAGAGCAGATGTCCACAGATCTACAGAGACGTAGCCCTTGTTTCACATTAATCTCCAAGCCCCAGAGGTTGAGAGGTTAGGCTTTCTGGCCTTTTCTCTATGCCACTTGATGTAAGTATGCAAATAATTTCAGTTCACATAGTTTTGGTATTATCATTCCTTCCTCCTTCATACACATTAACTATTTTTCTTCTCCTTTTTTTCTGCTATATTTACATAAGTCAATACAGCTGGCATGTTACTTTGTTAAAAGAATCAGGAAGCTTTTGCATTACTAAGGGACAAAGGGGATGAGCAAAGGAGAATAGTAATTCTAACTTTCATTTGGCTGCTTTATGGATTTATATTGGACATAGTGACATTGTAAAATATATTTTCCTAATTATCCTTTTGCTAAGAATATTCACAAAACATCATTTAACAAGTAACATGCTATTACAAGTCAATGCACTTCACAGCTTTGAAGTATTAATTATATATATGATGTAATACAAATTAAGATCTACATCGTTGAGGTCTACATTAAAAGAAAATTAAAACAAAGGTCCACTATGATAAGCTGATAAAATTATTCATCAGGAAATATGATTTTATACAAAGTAAAATATAAAAGTAGTCCACCTTCTTTCCTTGAAAAATGCATTCTCAATAAGATAAAATTATTATCTCATGTAGGGGAATAGACAAGGATCGGCGACTGGAAGATCACGGGATGTGACGGAAAGATAGACTCCTCCCCATAGGAGTGGCAGGAACAGGAAGCGCAAGAGCTATATAAGTGTGTGACGCAGCTAAATAAACGGACATTTTGTATCCATCATATTGATGTCTGTGCATCACTGTCCCCAGGGTGGGTAGAGCCCTGTGTCCCGGAGATATGCAGCCCAAGATAAGTTCTCCCATAGAAGCGTACAGCTACAATCTCATTTCACCCAGTACCAAATGTGTAACAGTAAAAACAGTGAACATTGACGCAATCAGAATGTAATACCACTTTTGTAATTTTTACCTTTGCTTAATTCTAGAAATATGGGAATTGTTGCCACTTCTAACATCCCCATTGTTGTTGCTGCTTTCGAGGAGCCTCCCAGCACACTGATTTGCTACAGGGTATTAAAAATGATTCTTGGTTGTAATTGCAGTGGTATATTCCAGTGCTTAAAAATTTAGTAGAGCAGAGTTATCCACATGAACACTCTGGCTGTCAGATACTGCCTGAGACAACCTTAAAGGCTCAGGAATAATAGGTAGGTCATTTATTTAAAATACTTAAATATTAACCTTAGCAAAACATGTGTCTATCTGTTTCCTCTAGTTCTGTTTTGTTTCTTTGATTTTCAGCTGAGGACATTTTTTACTGAAATATATAACTTACGCCAGTAACAATATTACTTATTAGAATTACATTTTCAGCCTTCCCCCCAAGTTAAGATACTGATATAATTAAAAAAGCATTGAAGCTTGATTCCAACAAATTTTCACTCAGGAAAAAAAAGAATTTAAGCATGATCAGTCATACTCAGTTCAGCAGTATGAACACTTGAATAAATTTTTTTGTGTGTGCAGCTATTTTCAAGGCTGAGCTCTAAGTGCAGGTTCATATCAGAAAAAAATTGCTTGCACAGATGTGATTTTACAATTAAGATATGAGCCCTTGTCCTTTAAGAAGACAGAAGTTATAATGCCAAAAGTTGACCTTCTGCTAAAATAACTTACACAATTTGCATTAAGTAAAAAGTTTTTTTTGTTGTTTGTTATTTTGTTTGTGTTCCCAATGACCACACATGGAAAACACTTGTTTAGGGAGTTTTGCCATTATAAAATTATAATTTTAAAAGGTCTCGATCTACTGTAGCTCTTTCAAGTATTTGTGCTGGTGAATTCTGTTGGAATTCCAAACAATAAAAGAAGAAAATCGTCTGTTGGATCACAGCATGAAAAAAAAGGAGATTTCTGTTGTTTTAATCCTTCATTCTTTTAGAAAATGTCTTTTCATCTGAAGTTAAATAAACAAGTGTTATCTCTCCCAACTTATTCAGAGAGATATTAATATGTGTGCATATTAAAAAAAAATTTATAAAATTTGGTACAGAGAAGTATAGCTAAATAATTTACCATATATTTAGTTAGACAGGAGCCAGATTTTCAGGTGTTAGGTCCCCTACTGACTATCATGGACTTCTTGATTTTACTTCATCTAACAACTGATGAACTACAGGAACAAAGGTATAGAGCAACCGAGATGATTATTCTCAGAAGTGAGATACTCAGTATTTACCACAAATGCCAAAAGAGTTGGCTGTAGGATCACTGACTGCAATATTAATATTAAATGTGTGTACAAACTGATTGGCAGATAACTTCCAGTTCATACTGTGTCATTCTCTGTCTGATGGCTTAATGCCAATTTCACAGTATGCCATGCTGATGACATGATGCAGCAAAAGTGGAAAAGAGGAGGAAAAGGGCTCTGATCAATATGATTGTGTTCCATGATGGAGAAGCATCTCTGTCGCCTTCCAGGAGAGTACATGGTTGTGGATGCAGGTGGTTGGATGGGAGATCAACTACATCTGCCACATCCATTTGAGGTGCCAAAGAGAAGCCATGGAGATACACAGAACATATTTAATTGCATTCTCTACAGTTGGAAAATGGGAAAAAATATTTATTTATTTCATAAATATCTGTTTTTAACAACCAGATTCTTATTTTGATCTTTGTAGATTTTTTGGTTTGGATTTTTTAAATTTCTAAATTAATGGAACAGAGAGAGCTTGTTTGCTCCCTTATGAAGTTTAAAAATATGCCGAATTACACATTTACTCCCCAAACAAATTAAAATTACCATAAGTATATCAGGAGGTTTTTTGCTTTGATTTGGTTGCTCTTTAGATTCTATGCTATTCCAGATTTTTTTGATTCAATAGAAGTGCTTCAGTAGTTTTGTTTTATGTTTCCATATCTTCCTAGAAGGTATTCTAGATGGAAGTATTGAGAGGCATCCTAACACTTTATTTAAAAGGGAATATTTCAAGTGATCATTTACTACATGGGTTTGATATAGTATATAAATTTTGCCCTTTAAATAAGGCTGCCAGCACCCATTCTCCTCCTTCAAACATTATGTTCATGTTCTACGCTAGCTGATAAACCTATAAACATCAGTAAAACATAATATAGGATTTTTAAAGTATTTTCTGATACTAGTGTTTGGTTCGAAGTCAGCTGTGGAACTAAGTGTTTGGTTTGGGTAATTCGGTGGCTTGTAAGTTATTGTCAAAATATTAATAAAGGTGCATAAGAAGCAGCATATTAAAAACAAGTATTCATTTTTTTGCAAAATTTTTAATTAGATTTATATCATCATGCAGGTACATATCTCCCCTTTCCATTCTTTTTCTCCCTAAGCTTACTGTTTTGTATTTACATTTATAGGTTTGACTGGTACTTTTCTGGACACTTCACTCTCCCTGAAACACTGAATTTACCCTAAACAGGATGATAGCATAACATCAAACATCTCAGTGCATGCTGGTTTAAACTCCTTCCCACCCCCCACCCCCCACCCCAGTTCATGCTTCTGAAGTTCAAGTTTTACAAGCTGGATGTGTATTAGAGTACTTAAAGACCTGCAGCCTGAGTCTATGAGCTATAATATGCTTGGATTATATGATTTGGGGTGGGGGTGGATCTACGATTAGGTTGCCGTTTTCTCTAACATAAAGGCTCATACATATCAATCTTTCAGTTTAGGCATTCATCCATCTTTAAAATAGCAACAACATGTTTTTTTCTACCAAAATGAATAGTGGTAGTATCTCATTGGATCCCAGAAGCACTTTCACTCAAGCATGAATTAAAAAGTGTAACAGAAACATTGAAACAATACTTCCTTTTCTGTTTTCCCTGTGTTCTGACTTTTCTGCTCTTGCTGCAGCAGATGGTAATTGAAACTCAAAAGGGAAATCTCTATACATTAAAGGATGTTTTGCTTTTTAGTAAAGTTTTAAGGCAGTCTTAGGCAAAGCCAGTGTGGTCATTCAGACAAAAATAAATCAGAAAATGGATAATTAATTCCTTATAATTTAATTGCTTATCAATACAAACAAATCCTTAAAAGTGTTTTGTATTTCTTACATGAAAAGTCAACCACTTCACAAATGAGAAATGCTCATGCAGAGGAGGGAATCAATGGACTCTATCATATTCTATATAACTTAAATGCCATTTAGAAACTTATATTTTTATGTGTGGATAGTTTATTTAATAAGTATTGCTGAATCACTGCTAGCTGTGATATACTATACCTTCATCACTGTATGAAGGCCTTCCCTTGTGTAACCAGATAAGAAGCCTTTAAAGAATTTCTTAAGGTGTTAACTTCATTGAACTCAATGGCTCAACTCTAAATATTGGTATTCTAAGATGAACTTGGGTTATTTTTGAAATATTTTTTGTGCTTGATTACTACAGTTCTGGAATGACCAAACTAATACACAGTGGCTACATAAATTTTCTGAATTTACTCTTTCTGGCCTGGAGCATCATTTAGCTGTCTACAGCAAACCCGCCCAAGGCTATTGCATAACAGCAGCACATGTAAACACTGCATACTGGCATTACACTGACTCCCAGCAAAAGGGATAGCTTTTCTAGATATGCTTAGCTATGAAGCTTTTATAAAGGAGTTCTTTCTGAATAGGTTGCTTTTTCCATCACTTTAATATGCTTTTTGCATCACTGTAAGAATCTCATTCATGAACTGAAGTAAAAACTACCACTTTGCTGCAGGAAAATGTTTTGAAACAACCAATTAATAAACTTGGAGAAGAAACCAGAGTGAAAGGCGACAAAAGCTCCAAGGATTTGCACGTAGAATAGCAAAACAAAAGTTGTGAATATAAATCTGACAGTATAATATGTAAATATAATAATAATTCAAAATAAACAATTACCTTATCATTCTATAGACACCAGATATTTAAGGAACAAGCTATCATTATACATACTTAAAGGCTCTTGTAATGTGACTAAATTCTTTTAACTATGAAGGAAGTTTGAAGAGTTTATAACCTCACTGAGACCTCTTTGACAAATGTGTGCTGGCAAGTGACAATGAATCAAAACCAGCTGCAGGTCCAGAGTTAAAGTGTTCATGGAGAGACAAAGACATATTCAACAAGCTGATGATATTAATCCATACTGCTTGCTTTGGAAGAGGAGTTTGTAGTGAAAAGCTCCTTATTATCTCAGAATAGCATGTCCCCCGAGTTGCTGAATGCACATCTATTTTACTCTCTCTGTGTTTTCAGAAAATTACAAAAGGACTCCACTGTGTTATGAGGTTGAATGAAAACAAACTTCAAAATCAGTCAAGAAATAAAAGGTTTGTTTTCCAGAAAGCCTTAGGTTTTAGGAATCGATACATTGTAATCTATACTGTGTCTTAAAATCAAGGGGAAAGTATATAGGCTAGAGAAGGAACTGAAAAACTTGTGCCAGGGTGTTCTCTCTTTTTATTACTGCTTAATTAAAATCCCTTAAACTGTTTCTTAAATACATCAGCACAAGTGAAAAGAAAATCAGGACCTCCTGTTCCAGAGGCTGGAGAATCCATAATTACTCCATAAAACTTTTTATATTTTCTAGTGTCTTGAATGTGTAGTTGGATGTCTTTTGGCAAATTTTTAATTTAATGAGTCTTTCACCTATTCATAGCAGAAAATTATATGAAACAGAAATGGTAGCTGTCTAGGCATGAGGACATTGACTTCCCCTTCAAATAATTTTATTTAATGAAACAGTGTTGGTACAGGACAATACTAGAGTAAAAAACTTACGCTATCTTCCTTAGGTAACATTTCTCCATCAAGCAGAGAGCAAAACGCATCAGTGGGTCACCAAACCTGATAGTTAGTATTAATTAAAATACCAAAAATCATTTTAGTGGTATTTCTTAAATAGGTCTAAGCCTACAGGTAGATAGCAAGAGATCACAAGACTGTAGCAGTATAAAATGTATCAAAGGTAGTTATAACTGGATAGAATATTTTGTTTTTCTTTTTTTTTTTTTCTGTTAGTGGGTGGTAATGTCACTAGTGCAAAGTTAAATGTGTGGTTGTCATCTGATAGTGGGGATAACTGACAAATACTGACATTAGTCCAGCAGCAATGATTCTGGACTTTGAAACCATATAGCCCCATTGATGTGCCTACACTAATATGCCCTTCTCTAAACACAATGTTGCATGAATGTGGCTGGAGTATATAAAATCTGTGTCAACACCAAAGTGATTAAGTTTTGTGGGGTGCTCAGATAAAATGATGATGGATCACTGTTGTATCTAAAATAAATGGGCTTTATGACAGATAAATTTTCTGTCATTAGATGATATAGCTTCTGACTCAGCAAGATTCTTAAGCATCCGTTCTTTGTGTGTCTAGATAGTCAAGTGTAGTCAACATGATTTTTTTCAATGGTTAGACTTAGAAATTCTTAAATTTCTTTCAGAGCATTGGTCTTCCATGTCCAATGAGAATGAGGCATTCTTTCCTCAAAGAACAAATATTAGAAGGCATACATTTATTAATATAAAGCACTCAAATATGGTGGCAAAGTCTATATCTGTACGCAGAAAAAATATAGATTGCATATTCTGCACTTACTAATACAACATTGACTTTGTGTAAGTAACTGCAGTTTTGCTTTTTTTTTTTTAAATATATGACTAAAAATGTAGGTGAACACATATTGCAACATATAATTTGTATCTTCAAATAAATTACTTGAAAGTGGTTTTATATATGGATCAAAACTATACATTTATCATACTATTCCTCTGTATTTAAAGCTGTTATGGAAAATTACTCATTATTTCTTAATCTGTAGAGTAATGATTCCTAATGTTCTCAAAGTCACACTAGCATCTGTTAATTGCGACTTAAATTACCCCTGTGGGCTGGATAAAGAACACCTAAGTTTCACTTCATTTGCAGTTGAAGTGTAGCCAAATGTAGGTTAAATGTGGCAGATTTCTTCTGCTCAGCTGAATCAGAGGACATGTTATCAAGAATATATTTGGGGTTATTCTGAAGAGAACGTTCTTAGAACAGATGAGTGATATGCTCCATCTTAGGCAAATCACCAAGGAATGCCAAGCTTCTCTTTGTGTTTATTCCAAAATAAATTAGCTTCAGGGGAACCAATAACACAATCCTGATGTGTTATATATGTCAGTACTGATTCTGATCATTACACAGGTACATATAATTTTTGTGTATTAACTTCACTTCCCAAGGTAATACCCAAAGTGCCATTGCTCTCTTTAGCTGCTGAATCAGTCTGGGAGCTTGTTTTGAAAGGTATAACAAGAACAGAAGAGATTACTAACCTCTGAGATTTTGCACTTGTAGGCTGAAATAACAAAGACATTGTGTTTCAGCTCTGGACAGGAAAGTACTTTAACACATTCTTAGTTCTAAATCAACAGTGCTTAACCCTAAATTAAACAGTTGGCTGTGTATGAGCTAGGCTGCAAGGCACATTGCCCTTTTTTATAAATATGGAGATACACACTGTGTAATAGAAATGATGTATGATTTTTAATGTCTTACTGTATACTCCATATCCTTGCATAATTCATAATTTCCAAGCTTTTCTGGAAACTTTCCTGTTGTATAATGTGCATGCAATTGAACAGCTTTTAGCTCTGAATTGGTTTGCTTTGTATTCAGATTATATGTGCGTGTGTGTGTGTATTTATACTTACATTTACATTTATATTTGTATTTCAAAAATTACATTTGTAGTTTAAATGGTCTAATAATGAAAGGGAGAGATAGCAGAAATTAATTCTCATTTTTACCACTAAGACCTGATATACGTTATACACAATCAAGTTAAAGGATAAGGATAGAACTATTTCAGAAGGTTGGTGTCCCTCAAATGAAAGTTATTACCCTGCAGTTAAGATGTACTCATTGGCATTGCGAATAATACACCATGTTCAGCAGTTTATCATCTTAGCTTCATGAAAGTTAGAGCTAAACTATATGACTTGTCATGGATGAGGAATATGCTTGAAGAAAATTATCTCTTCTGACATAAGGGGGCCAGTAACAACTTAAACTACAAAACCTCAGTCACCTGTGTCTAGTTGGTCATACCCTATTTCTGTGTCCGTCAGTTTCCCTATATGTAGCATGGAGCTATTTGTCTACTTCAAAGGATTGCCAGGAGGATCAGTTACTTAGTATCTGAATACCTGAAGATGGAGAGAGTTGCATATAGTATTGTAAATCATGCTTATTGCAATACTTTGACTAGAATTGTTAATTATCATCCTTGGCTTGGACAAGATATTTTTCACCTCTTAATCTGAGAAGTCTCATTTGCAGGCTGGACAGGGCTTTTATTATTATCTCAGTTGCTTTTCTAACTGAAGCAGCATGTATAATAGACCCAGCTTTTCTCAGCATAAACAAAATTAATCATATTTGCATATTATCTCAGCCTTTCGGTCCCTAATAGTCTTATCATTTAGGATCCAACTCTGCAGGTCAGTGCACAACAGGGGCAGGCAGACTTCCCTTCCAAGGCATTTAGAGGATGGGGCCAGACTCATGATCTAGCTGGTAGCTGTTGATTGAATTAGGAGAGGATGGAATATTACTTTCTTGTAAATGCTTGCAGGAACGATAGATTTATTCATAGTACCAGCTTTTACTCCTCTGCTGTTTTGCTTGCACCTTCCTTAAAGCATAGGTCTACTAGTGGGATCACACAAGCTCAACTAACTTTGGAAGATGTGGCAATATTTCCTCAGTAAGCATTCCTTCTAATGCATTAGCTAGCTGTTCCTTTCCAATAAGCAGAGGTTTAAAATCTCATCTACACACACTTTTTGAGAGTTATTTAGTACTGCCAGGAGAAGAGTCACCAGAGTTCATTTAGAAATTTTACTATACACCATTGATGGGATGCTTTTTGCCCTCTTCATGGTCCTTGAACAGTCAGGTTCTGAGACAAAGTCGATCTAAGATACTGAACTTCATCTTTTGGAACCAACACACAGTCCAGCATGAAATGCATATAAACAAGGCAAAAGAACCAACATACATTTTTATGGAGTACATATTAAGATGCTGAGGGGTTATTTCTTTCAGGATATCTGAGGAAATTAAAGACTCTTCCTGTTCAGGAAGAGATTTGCATTTTGTTGACAGGACAAGGGTCAATGGGCACAAGATGGAACACAGGACGTTCCACCTCAATATGAGAAAAAATTTCTTTCCTGTGAGGGTGACAGAGCAGTGGCACAGGCTGCCCAGGGAGGTTGTGGGGTCTCCTTCCCTGGAGACATTCAAAACCCATCTGGATGCATTCCTGTGCCCCCTGCTCTGGGTGTCCCTGCTCAAGCAGGGGGGTTGGACAAGATGATCTCCAGAGGTCCCTTCCAACCCCTGCCATTCTGTGATCCTGTGAAACAGTATGTTAACTGCATAGGCAATATTTTAAAGATCTCTTACTTCTAGTTATTATTGATTGTGTCACCAGAATTAATAGGTGCAAGGGATATTTTTCTTTTTAATTAAAATAATTTATTTATTTATTTATTTATTTATTTATTTATTTATTATTAATTTTTATTATTATTATTACTTTATCCTATACAGCTACTATCTACCAGTTTGAAATAGTGTGTGTGTTGCTAAGAAGGCAGTTAAATCTCATAGTAGCAGAAATCATTAATGTGTGGGCTTCTTTTCTGTGATCATTCTAATATGATCTTTACTATGAAATTCAATCCGGACATGCCTGAATTAATCTTTTGCATTGGAAGTATTTCAGATTTTTTTGCATTAATAGGTAGTTTTAATTGACTCTGCATGCTAACAAATGAAATGTCTGAAAGCTGACATGACTCTTTTTTTCAGTTATAGTTATCATTTAACAGTATCTGAAAGTGATTTAGAACATGGAGGGATTCAGCAGGGGCTCACATTTGGAGGGGATTTTAGACATTGATCAGAATCAGAAACATACTGTAAACACGTTGTTAAAATGTCAGTTAATAAAAGATAAAGTAAGTGTTAGTTAATAAAACACGAATAAAACTCAAAATATTTGTTCTTAAAAGTGATGCAATATAGAATTAAGATGGATTACAGGCATTTTACTTATGGAACAGAGAAATTTCCAGAGCAAGAATCAAACTCATTCAAGGTAATGCTGCTTCTTTCTATGTAAATAATATGAAAAATGTTATTAATGGACACTGATATGCAATTCTTTGCTTTGGAAGCTAATTAGAAAGGATTTCACATTACAAGACACATTTTCAAAGCACTTTCTTAAAAATGTTATGTTGCTTCCTCCTTATAATTTTTGTCTTATTTTTCTTTTTTGTTCACCTTCCTTGCATTTTCTGTTCATTTGTTCATTTTCTTCCCTCTGTTCTGAAATGACCTTGCTTTTCTCAATTATATTTTTCTCATTCCCTTTTTTCACCTTATTATTACTTATCCTTCTTATTGCAGTAGTTCCTAGAAAAGGGATTCTCGAACACAAGGTGTCATGATCCCACTTAGGGTAATGAGTATAGCCATGTAAACAGAAGTGTGGTTGCAAGTCTGGAAATGACCCCAGAAATGAGAATGGAAATGGGGGTTGTAAGCCCTGAAGTGGAGCCAGAAGCAGAAAAGTTTTCAGAACATTAGCCAAAGGGTAAAATATCATGTATTCAATCCTATTCTGCAAAGTGCTGCAGATTCTGCAAGGGAATAATTATAAGAACAAGACAGAACTGACAGATGATACAAACAAATGGGTAAAAATGAGGTGATTTGGAGGACAAAAATAATACAATGCGAGAGATTCTTGGCCAGTCGCGTAAATCCTTTTTTTTTTTTTCCTACCTCCACTTTTTTCTTGAACTCTTGCTCCCTCTCAAAATTATTACTAAGTACTTCAAGCTTTCAAATGTTCTTCTCTCTCTGCCCTCCCAGGTTGCAGCTTTTCTCCATATCTTTGTGAAGAAAAACAAGGTTGGATGGTCTGGGAGGGAGCTTGCCTTTCAAACAGTCCAGTATCTTCTGCTGATAAACTGAAAGCTATTAGACCACAGACCCACTTCTCTACTAAGCCATGTTTTCATAGGGCAATGCAGGCCATCTCAGGTCAGGCACCATACTGCCCTGCAGTAACAAAACTTGCTTCAAAGAAAGAAAAAAAGGATGCTGACAGATGACACTGTGGCTCTTTTATGGGAAAAGGCAGGATAAGGGACCTTGGAATTCTGAAAGAAATGGCAGAAACCTTGGATCCACCACTGAGCTAAATATAAGAGGTTAGACTAATTTTGCCAGAATATTTGACATTTTATTTTTCTAGTAGACATAGGACATTTGTGATTGTAATCTCTATTTCTTTCATAGCTAGAATTTGCAGCCCCACCTGGACACAATACCAAGTAGATTGTTTACATTTCAGTGACTATTTCAAGAGAAAATGTTGCTAATCAGTTCTTTAAGGATGTATCAGAAGACACAGAAGGCAGGGCTTAAGAGTTTTCATCATAAATTCTTTATGTGTTTCACATTTGAAATAAGCATCTTAAGGAATATCAGAGAACTATATATATACAAAAAAGAGATATTTCCAGTAGAGTAGTGCATGTATTTTTATTTTATGTATTATGTATGTGATTTCTTTATTTATCTTTGTTAAATTTTGATCAGGTTGATATTATCAGAATCAGTAAAACTGACACATCTAACAGCAAAATGAGATGAGAGACATAGAACTCTTTTTCCTTGAAGAAAACTCAGAGTGGTTTGCTGCAGATCTTAAAGCAGTGGTGTTGTTTTTTCTCTCTTCAGTTTCACTGGCTTTCCTTAACATTATTTATTTAAATAACTCAAGAAAATAAAAGGTTAATTTGGGAGAAATCGGTACAAGCTTTAAAATCAATACACTGAGATGAAGAACTTAGCAGCAAACATGTTGGGTAGTTTACTTCCATTTGGTGTGGCTGTCTGGAATGAAATGAATTATTTCCCATTAAATGCGACAGCTTTGGGGATAGAAATGCACCAAGTCTAAGTAGCTGATTGACGTTTATGTTGGTGTGGAAAAATTAATAGACTACCACTCAAATTAGGTGGGGAATAAAAAGGAGTTTTATAGACTGCAACTATACTTTTCTTGCAGGGGATGTTGAGGAGCTCCCCCATCCTCAGTCTATCCCTGCTCATCTGTCTATCTTTGAAGTGGCCTGTGAATGCTGGAAGGAAAAAAATAACTTGTGTGAACAACACGGTATGAGGATGAGGACTACTTTATTGGACTTACTAGGACTTCTTTACACTCCTTTTTAACAAACATAGTTTGTGAGCATTTCAGCTGGGAGCTGATCCAGTCTGTTAACAAATACCTTGCAAGGCCATGAGAGATTAATTGCTGTATCATATATGACGTATAGCTTCACAAACTGTACTGGACACACAGGGTGATGACCTCTCAGCTTTTGGAGCAATGACACTGCTACACTAACATTTCTTTCCAAGAAAAGCTCATGAACAAAATTCCCAGTGGAGCAAGAAGTTACATTAATCACACATTTACAGACAGACAACCACAGTGGTAATGTGTTGTCACAAACATGGTATTTCCTCTATTTCCCTTTTGGCCTGGACATCTAGGACAGGAATTACTGTCTAACTATTTAGTTTTGATTGCTGTGCAATTCATGCCTTATCAATGAGCCACTTCTGAGCTCTGGATATACTACCACTCCCACTATGATGAGCAGTGTTGTGTTTATGTGTTAGGTGGTATTTTGTTTAAGAGTTACATGCAGCTACCACATAGATTTTGCCTGCTACCATGTAGACTTTGCCTGCTAGTCCCTAGCCCTTCCAGGCAGTCAGGAATTACTGGGTTGTGGTCAAACCACTGAAGCCATCAACAGGAGGAAGGTAGCAGCCCAACACTCCTGAGGATGGCTCTGAGGAACTGTGGCCACTGGCCCTTCTTGCTGATGCCTGTCCACCTGGTGAGAGCTCATTGAGTATCACACTAGACTGTGGCATCATAGCTTATTAGACCCTATTTATATTGACATGTGTTAACCAACACATAATTGCTTTCTACTTTTAGACTTTCTGCTTTTATCCTACCCGCAGAGTGTCTTCGTACCTGGCTAAAGATGCCCAAGCAAGATGGCCCAGGAGAAGGGTGAGAATTATGGGAAGAGAGCATCAATAAAAACTCAGGCATCCAGTGAAACAAGACAGCTGTGTATGGTAACTCAAGTTTAAGTTTCCTGATTTCAAGATACCAAAGCATTTCAAACTATGTTAGGGGTCTTTACATAGATGGCTAGAGATATGGTCAGTACACAAGTTCTTACAGTTTTACATTAAAGTTGCTTAGGTTACAGAAATACTGCTTCTACATATATAAATACCTTGGTCTTGACAATAGAGTAACTTGGCTGTATCAAAAGTAAGTTCTGCTGGACTCTTTTAAACTAAACATTTCTTTTTCTTTTTTTAAGGATAAGCAGATTTTTTTCCCCGTGGATGAAGTGTAGATCTGACTTTTCAAAGCAAAGATACAGAGGTCTCTTTTTACAACAGCCCTATGATTAGATAGGAAACCTGAGCTCAATTTGTGTCTGTGGATAGGATTTTAAGTCTTTATGTTCCACGTCTCCAAATGTCTTATTCTAAGGTGGCAGTAGAATTAAGTCAACATAAAAAGAAAGTTTCCCTTTGTATACGGTAAAGAAGAACACATTGGAACCAGAGGTGATGTATGTAAGCCTGGCTATCTTGTCTAATGATTGGTCAGTACATTCATCTGAGGACTAATGGGTTCCAGTTCATCACACATTTTTAATATTTTATCAGTGCTTTTATAAGGTAAAATGTATAAGCAACCCTTAAAGCCAGCACCAAAAAATAAGCCATTCTTTGAAATTGGTTTGGACCAGTTCCAAACGAAGTGCAAAGAATGCCCTTGTCCATCTTCCAGAGTATAGTCAAAGCTGGTGGCTAAAGTACTTTTGAGTTACTGGATTTGAATCCAGTAAGGTAAGGATAGATATTAAGTCAGCATTTCCATGAGCTAAAATAGAATGTTACTCTTCAGCTGCTGTGTGGGAAAAAAAAAGCATTAACGTCAGCTTTGCCTGACACCTACTTTTAGGAAGTGGCTCTACTCTATGAAACCCAAGTGGTAGGAAATACTCAGACTCTGGAAACTATGTAGACAGAGTTGAAGACTCATCAGTGCCTTCTTTTTTTTCTCTTTGCTAATGTAACAGAATTCCAGCTTGGATTTTTTTTCCAGAATTTTATGAAAATATTTTTGTGACACACAAAAAGTATCTATACCCACATTCTTCAGGCACTCAAACTTCCTTCATATTTTTCTAGAAAAGTTGTCAAACCTTATTCTACAGTGGGATCCTGCCCAGTCAGAACCCATAGGCACTTAAAAGGATGATTGTTGCCCAAGGAGGTAATTTATCAACATCAGCAGTGCTTACTAATTAATTAATTGCATCAATATCATTATTATAATTTAATGAAAATGTCTCACAGTAAATATTTTTGCTGGTTGTGGCAGTGCAGCACCCCTGGGGCTCTGAGGTGTCAGGATAAGCCACATTGTGCTGTGTTCTTGGTCACAAGTACTGTGACTTGGGCACCAGACACTCTTTGGTTACACCTGGCTCATCTACTGCCTGAATTGTATACCGGAATGACTCAGCACAAATTGTGGCCAGAATGGGAAATACTGACCAAAGCCAATCATCTCCAGATCCTATAAAGAGTGATCCAAAAGTGAGACCTTTCAAGCTTGCCTGGACCGCAGCAGTCTGTGTGACCCCTGAGCTGGGACACCTCTCAGGGTAGATTTCATGAGGACTGAAGGATCGTCCATTGATGATTTCATGAGGACTCAAAAGTCCTGACTTCGTGAGGCTTACTGACCTTCTGTTGATGAATGCTGGCACATAATAGTGAGTAATTCATGAAAGTCACAAAAAGGGAAGTTTTAATCACAGGTTAACTTCTCTGTGTGTATGTGCACAATTTGATTTCAACTGTTTATCTGCCTGTCTGTGTGTATTTGTGTAATTTGATTTAGAGTTGTTTGTCAGTCTGTCTGTGTATGTGTGTGATTTGATTTAAACCCCATCTGTGCGTACAACCCTTCTTTAAGTTTCATGTGCCCCTTGCCATTCTTGAATGTTTAACTAAGTAGCTATTTTGATTGTAACAAATTACGTTGAATTGCTCTGTTAAATTGGCTGATTCTTAAGAATTATACAACCTAATTTTGTGATTTATCCCAAAACTATGAATAAATCCTAAATTTCTGCTAGACCAAAACCATGTAAAAAACTTATTCCATGACACTGATTCAGTATTTAACAGTGCCCATATTTTTTCACCTATGAAGAGTAATCAGCTAAATTTAGATGTTTACAGTGATGACATCTACATCTGATACAATCACTTTAGACTCACAATGAACAGCTGAATCACCTGAGGTATGTTACATGTCTGCTGTAATTATGAGATGAAGCTACACAATGGTAACTGCCCGTGTTAGTAGCCTATACTTGACCTAAAGTGACTTGCTAAATCACTTAATTCCCTGTAACTAAAAAAGAGAATATGGAGAGGGTTGTGACTTGTAACACACATGATCGATTTAGGGCTGTACAGTGTTCCTAAATCCTAGACCCTCTTCTCAGAGTTTCCCAATACCTATTTTCAGTCTTCTCCAGTAGACTAGTACAAATAGCGTTTTTAGATGCTGAATAATACTGCTAAAATTATTATACAGAAAAACAAACAAAACCCCTGACTAGTTTCTACCATTTTCTTTGCTGTTATGCTCGCCTTTACACTGTCCTTTTGGGTGCTATTGTTGACTCTTTAGTCTTCCTGAAAAAAAAATGGTTTAGGGTGTTTACTATAAGTTGTCAACAGCTTGAGGTGTTTGCCAGGAGGTTTATGCCGTGCATGGTGGGATTTTCTTCCTCCTCTGTCTTGAGGTCCACTTCTGTTTCTCTTTAACTTCTCCCTATCACAACCTGCTTCCTTTTTACTGGTTCATGGCTGAATCCCACCTGGAAGATGATCTGGTTTCTGAAGTTTTGTATTCTAGTTGTATCCCAAATTACCCCAACCTAAGAAGTTAGACACCTAGATCTTGAGCATGTCTGAAGGGGATCAAGAAAGTAGGGGTCAGGTATTTTATTATCCTATGTTACCTTTATGTATGTCTAGTCAGCATAATGATTGCTTTGAGAACAGCGCAAAACAGTATTAAGATTATGGCAGTTTAACACTTAGGTTGAAGTGAAGACAATGAAATACATCTATTTATAATAACCTGCAGTTTAGAGCCTTTCATCAGTAGGGGATGTTGGCCATAGGTTCACTGAAAACTGAGGAGACTTAAATGCATTTTTGGTGAACATGTCTAGTTATGAATATGTATATTATTTTCTGGGAATTGAAAACAGTATATTGGGTAAAGCAAAGAAATGGATTCAAGTTTTCCTTTAAATTATGTGGGTATTCAGATCACTGGATTAATGGCTAAGAACACCAACTAATTCTATCTTAAAACAAGATATTTACTCATCCAGTTATGTTCTGAATGTAAAATGAATTTATTAGGAATACCATGTTACTGGGGTTCATGCTAATGCTAAAGCCAAATATCCATGACCTGTCTGACCATCCTCCTCCTGCATGTCTTCCTGTTTACCATGCAAGGTGCAAAATTAATATTAAAATTTATTCTTGAGCATCTAACTATCACAGCAGGGAGCTTAAATACATGACTCAAGGCTATGGATTTCAATCCTGTAGGAACAGAGATTAATATACATACCCCAGCTGTAAACTGGGCTAACTGTATTTCCTTGCCCCAGAAAGCTGGGTAGGTAAACATTTTGTGAGGTTGAGAGAGACCCAGGTACTGCTGTAGTGAAGACCAGGTATGTACTTTAGGTAGGATAAAGTTTTTATTACCCAGTCAATAAAGAACTTTCATATCATATTACAAATGCCCTGGTGGGCTGTCTAAGATAGTCGGTCATAAATGACCTTTTGAAGAAAAGGGTTATCTTTACATTGTCTGCGAGAAATAAGCACTATGTATTGCCATTGATCAACCCTGTCCAACCTATGAATGGCACTAATGAAGTCTGGAAGGAGTGACCTCTGGCTCTAACCAAAATAACTGTGCTAGTCTGTAGTTTTGTTAAAGGGATTATCCAAGAAAAAGAAGCATATAGGGTTGTATCCAACCTTACTGTATCTGGAGGAACACTGAATACAATTGGGAAAGCAATTCTGTCTGTACTAAGAATAGATCATTTTTTGTTTGTTTGCCTTGTGGTAAATCATTAGTCCTACAGGGACCACCCCAATAATAATAAAAAAAGTGTTAGGTGGCTGGTTTGTTTGTTTAGTTTAGTTCAGTTTTGGTTTAGTTTTGTGCTTTTTCTTTAGGTTTTGGTTTTTGTTCTCTTTTCTACTTGGGGGGGGGGTGGGGTGGGGGTTGATTTGATTTTGTTTGGGTTTTTTGTTTTTGTTGTTTTGTTTTTCTGGACAGGTAAGTCTCAGTAGGAGTTCCCAATTCCTGCACAGAGAATACCAGTATACTAACAATTCACACACTGAAGAAAAGGAAAGATGGAAATCCAGAGATTGCCTTATGCTTGTAAAAATTGCTGGATTAAAAGCCAAAAATTCTGTTAGGAAGAAGGACAAGAACTCCTAAGTGGCCCCTGGGAGCTCTTTAATCTTTAGGCTATGGGTGCATGTTATCTCATCTGCTTTCCTCTCTGGTTGAATGAATCATTTCTGGTTGCCCAGTTGTCCCACTCTGAAACAGTCCATTCAGAATCTTCAGTAACATCTTGGTTAGGGCAATATGTAAACATTCAGCTGATCAGTTTTAGTACTTTAGCACCAGGATAAACTGGAGCACACAGTTTCAAATTTCTAATCAGATAATTTAACAGCTAGGCTAATATGCAAAGCAGAGAAACAGCATATCATTTATATGATGGTTTTATAAAGAAAACAGTAAGAAAATTCTTCATTGTCAGAGGGCAGACTTAGCTTGCTATATGTGGAAAAGTCAGCCAGATCCCTTTTTAACACTTCAGACTGGCTGAGCTAAGTGCTGACTTAAGCCATTTCATGCTGTGTTTTGATGCGATAATAAATATGGTTTTAGAGTACCTACTACTGGATCAAAAGACTGCAGCCACATGACTATTTTGCCAAGCAGGTTTATAAGCCTTTGAAGGAATAACTTTTTTCTTTGTTGGCCTTATGCTAGATAAAATATCACTTGGTCTGTACCACCGTTTTTATGCTGCTTCAGGTGTCATCTACCTATTTACAGCAAGCATAAACCTTGGTTAAAAGTACGAAGTCAGCATAAAATTCATATCATCTGCTCTGATTACCTGGGCAGAAATACAGTCCTATGCTCCAAGTTGATCTGTGGTTCCTTGAGATCCAGCAATAGACCTAGTATGAAATTATGAAATGACATAACAGAGACAGCTGCAGGACCACACCTTCATAGATATGCCTCTTTTAAATCCTGTTCTGAGGTGTGGATTCAGGAAAATATTTTCTCTCGCAGCTCAGAATGTAAAAATGCCATGCATCCTGGCACCATAGTTCACTGTCTTGTCAGATGAGCTAAGGTTTGTGGAGCTATATTATAAATTGGATCACTGAAGTGACCTCGGTTAGGTTAAAAAAGAAAATCCTCTTTACAATTGTTGCTGTTGTTAAGCTCATTTTTTTAAAATGCAGTGAACCCATTTACAATATTCTCTGCATATAGCTGCATCAGAACAGATTGAGAAAACAGCATACTGTTGTGTAGGCTAAGAATAAATAACTGGGAGAGAGGAGGGAGCAGAAAATTCTTACAGGTTTTGTCACCAGAGGGAAACATCAACAAACACCACCCTTAGGCTGTAATTTAGGTCTATGGATTTCACTTCCAAAGCTGGGTATCTAACTTTCAGCCTCTCCAGCACTTATTCCAAGTCCCTTAAGTTCTTTATTGTCTCTAACCATTGTTCTCTGTGTCTGTAACATAATTTTTAACAGTTGCTCTGCCTGTGGTTAGCTGCCTGGGGAATATGCAGAGAGGAATATTGTAAGGAAACACCTTAGATAAACACTTATGATAACAAAGGTTTCAAAAGTGTCAGAACATGCTATGTATTTTCACAGAAATGTGTACAAAAAGAGGTCAAATCCTTCCTTTGTTTATTTGTTCTGTAAATAGATGCCTTTTAAAGAAAATTTTAATGTGGGGTGGAACTGCTAATTCATTCCTCTACTACCATTATTCAAGTACCAAAGCTGAAAAATATACAAATACATGCTACTTCAGGTTTAAATGTAATATTTTTACAGTTAGTTTTTTGGTAAATCGTTTAGGAATTCAGTGTACTCCAGCTGTGCAATAATGATTGAGCAACTGCTTACACTTCAGATATTGACATTTTTCAGTCTACTGCCTATTTATGTACTAACAAAGTTAGAACCTTAGGCAAGATAGTAATATACTATCATTGCTCTTTAGTAGAATGAATCAGCATGCTCATTGTTTCTATTAAGGGATAAGAAAAATGTAGATAATTTTTCAAAATTTATGTCATCTGTCTTTTAACAGTATGTCTATAGAAATGCTTCCTGAAATTTTGCACCAGGTACTAGTTTCAGTCCCACTAGACAGTGACATTGTCTTTATTTTTGTATTTTCCGCATGGTAAAGAAGGTTTAGCGGTAAGTATTAAGATCATCTCTCCTTAACACCAGTCTAACCAATTTTATGACAATAAGATTCTTCTTAGAATATATAATATATATAACATTGTTATTATTATAATTATAATTATCATTATTGTCAATATCTATGACAATTTATATTAGAGAAGGAGGGATGGTGGGTTTGAATTCCTTCAGACACAAGAGGGGCTTGAGCTTTTATGCACTGTATCCTAAATAGGCACTCTAAGCACTGGGAAAACAGGGTACTGGGGCCACTACCACATTAAAAGGATAGGCATGTATAGCTTTTGAAAAATTATAGAGTCCGCTTAGGAGATTAGAGACTTTTACCAAGGACAAGACCATTACTGTCACTTGAATAGTCTGAGGCACCTATGTGCTGAAAGGACATGGTCTTTACGCTTTTTCTGGTGGCTAGCTCTAAGCAGCTTTCTGCTCTGAATGCCAGGTGGGTTCTAGTACACTGTGCTCTCCCATTTCCAATGCACTTGTTTTACAGATTTTAATCTACATCTGCAATTTAACAGAAGAGGAGTCTTTAAAGAAATTATAATAGACCCCAGATGGTAAGACAGAAGAGATGGCAACCTCTCCTGGCATCCACAGGTTTGTAAATTAACTATAGAAGTTTTTCCCCTTGTTTAGTGTTTTTAAGCTAATAGTTTCTGCTTTTTCAAGCATATTAAAAATTACATCTGTTCTAATTTTTATTTTACTTTTGATTTTAGTTATAGGCTGAGTTGGAGTGTATGACTGCCTGAAGAGAAGTGGTGTATTATTCAGCTATATGCCAAATCCCCGTTTAGAGTCTGAAGGTTTGGTTAGGCACAATTTTTTTAGTGATTGTTTTACTAAGCTAGATATTTAAAGAAATATTTGCATAGAGGCTTGGAGGCTCAGGAGAACCTGTTCCCATATTTCCTCCATAATTTTAAAGAAAGAACCTGCTCACATCTGAAAAGCAACTTGAAAAATTTTTCTTTAAATCTCCTAAAACTCCAGTAATGATGCCTACCTACTCCTGTAGATAGAACAGTACCAGACAGACAGCAAGCTGTGATTATTCCTTCTTTTTCTTATTTTTTCTTTTTTTTATTGGCTTCGATAATCCTGACATTCCTTCTGACCTCTACTCCTAATAGAAAAGGCAAATGATCAAGAAAGGATTCAGCTATGAAAGCTCTGCCTATAATCACTGTTTTCATTTATTTGGAAGTTGTATCTCCATTCCCAACCCTCAACCTCTTTGTGCCTTTCAGATCATAAGCTCTGCTGGGTGAGAACTGTCTATCTGTATTTGTACAGCACGCAGCACTATCCTCACTGGGGCCTTTGGGTGTTACCATCCTACAGTAATCATGTTCATTAGTAACAACAAACAAAAGCTATGTTTGAAAAATTAAATTAATGTGCTGTGCAAGTCAGGCCTGGGCCTCTGAGCTGTCCTTTCTGTTGAAGATAGTTTTCACTTTAGAAATTTGGATAGGTTTTGAACTTTTGGGTACTGAAGAGGCTCACTCCAATGATCCAACACATCTTGTTTGCAACATAGTTCTTTTGTTTTTTTTTTAAAAACAGTAATAATTTAGCATAAAAGAAAAGCTATATTTAACCATCTCTTCGTCACTCATAGTAACACGCAACTCAAAGATGCTGCATGGGCATTTTGATACCTACTCAGATCAGCAGACTTAGCTGACAAAAATTTGGAGTGCAGTGCTCAGGTAGTTAAAGGGATGCAGAAGGCTGACTTGGCCTCAGCTACATCAAGGTGTGATGCTATCAGTGAATAAATTCTAAACCAAAAGAGAAGGTGATGGCCTCAACTGCCTCAACAGAAAACCATACCAAAACAGAGACAAAAAATAAAAAGAGGCACCTTCAAATTAGTTAGATGAAACTTAAATGTTGCTCAGTAAGTGGCCTACCAATCAATTTAGGCAGGAGGCAAAGAGGAAGCATTATGTTTTCATGCTAAAACCACTCTTGTATCTCTAGTTCTGGTATCTGTTTCCCAAAGCTATTTATGCTATTTATGCATATCATATAAGACATTTGTACTTAAAAAAACCCAAACAACAAAAGCAACAAGCAGAGCACATGCTCAGCACAAGTTTCCCACATTCTGGGGTACTGCTCTCCTCACAGTATTGAGTTCATGTGTACAGCAGTACTCTCTACAACTGAACAAGGATCATTTAGGTGACTATCTTCAGAGCAGATTTTGGTCTTCTGAATCTGGATGGAAAATCTTGTGGCTTGGCAAGATTTTCACAAACACCTCTGTTATGCTGATTGCATCCAAGTAGCTCCTCTCAGTATTGGGAAATGAACCTTCACATGAGTACTGTGTTATTTGACAAAGTCATGCAGCATAGTACATATTCAAGCTAAACATCACACTGGTTCATGAGACTAACACATGAAGGCTTGTATCAACTCCATCAAATCATATCTAGAGCTGCAGTATTTCTGTCCTTATGTTCCTTGTAGAAAGGAAAATCAGCTGGGTGTTTTGAAATGGTGCATGAGGCAAACATCTTTACAGGCTTGGAAACCAAAGGAGGCAGTCTGAATTGGACCTTCAATTATAATTTTAAAAAATATCTAGTGATAGAAAATCTTGTGCTTCTGCTGGTTGTTTACTTCAGCAGTTAATTATCCTCACTGTTAAAAAATCTGTGTTTTCTCATGTGTTTGAATTTGTCTGGCTTCAGTTTCCAGCCCTTGATTCTTGTTACACTTTTCTCTGTTTCATTAATAAAAGCTTTAGTGCTTTCTACCCATGAAAGTACTTATGCACTATAATTAGACCTGGCAGGGAAATTGTTTACTTATCTTACAAAAGCTTTTGTCATTTTGAAAAATTCAGAAGAATAATTTCATTAAAAAGTCTGAAATGTAAACCAAAACCAAATACAATTGTGCTTCACGATGTGAGAAAAAATGTATTTTGTGTAAATTTTGACTGCTGGATATTTTTAGATTTTTCTTTTTAATGCTATTGTGATGTTTCTAAATCTTATGCTCATTAAAAAAAACTGATCAAGCTCTTTTAATTCTCTCAACCTTAAGGATTTTTCTCCACCCCCTGAAGTGTACCTGTAATTCTTTTTATTCATGGCCTTACTTAGTGACACAACAAGGTTTTTCAATTTTATTTTGTTACTGATCTTAAAAGGGTTTTCATTTCAACTCAGACATGTTGTACATGGAGAAAAAGACCCACTTTCTAAACTCTGCTTTCTCATCAACACATAAAAGAGTTAAATTAATCTTTTCCTTGCATTAGTTTTGGAGCTCATGCTGAGTGTTGTCTTTTAGTCTGCCCTCTGTTTCCTGTCTTTTATTTGTCTTATTAGATTTCTAAATCAGTTTTACAATCTCTCCTTTGCACCATGCAATCCTTCTTTTTTGTAACAGGAATGCACATTTTTAAACTTACATTAGGACATCACAGTCAGACAGTACTGTTTTGATGGGTTTTTCCCAAGTAAGCCATATGTGACCTATAGTCACAGTCTCCTTATATTAATTCCCCCATAGCCTTTTAGATCTGCTGTCCTTGTTATACCTCTTCACTTTGTCTCAAAGAGACCATACTTTTTTTTTTTTTTATGTTGTTATTCTTTTGTTCTAATCCTGTGGGCCAGCTGGCTAAAAGCCTGTCTAATATGCTTCAGTGATTCTCCTAGGAAGACCTTACCATGATTTGTCTTTCTCATCAGATACAGTCTCAGACATTTCCTTTCAGACAAATACTGATTTATATCAAAACATTAGAACTTACCACAGGATTTTCACTGACTTTAACTGGTTTGCCATTCTCAGTAAAATTTTATTTATGTATATTAGAGAAAGTAGGAAGGACAGGCTCCAGCAGAAGATCAAAAACCTGTTTTACCTCTCTGTCATTATTACAATACCTTGTGTAACAGATTTAATAATCTTCATCTTTTTAACAATGTTTTCTGTCATCTGAATCAGATTCTGACCTCAGAATGTGCTATTACTTGAACCTTTAAGGAGAGGTTACTTGCATGTAATAAAAAAGGTGTGGAATTGTGAGTCAACTATTTAGAATTTTTTGTTATTCTGCTGCTGGATTCACACATTGGTTTACCTCCTATTACCAAGATTAACTGTAAATAACAATCTAATGCAACAACAACCTAATGTAAGTAGCAATCAAATATATTTATTAAAGCAGAAAGCAACATAATTTATATATTTAAGAATAAAATCTAGAGAAGATTACGAAGATGACTGAACCACCTAAGTGACAGTAAAAAAACAGCTACAGTTTTCCAAATTTCCCTTAGGATTCTTCTTTTTGTCATGTCTGTACAACATAGAGATGTACAGTTTCACTTAATTGATGCAGCCATACACGTAAACTTACATTATTTATATCTTGCAGTATTATCTAAGGCTTTCCCTGCAAATGATCATTCTAAATTTTTTTTAAATATTCAGAGGAGTTCAGAAGCATGTCAAACTATTCATCCAGTCCCAAACGTGAATGTTAATACATTACATCTATTAAAAGTTGGGCCTCTTCTTACTGCAAAATGGATTTTTCTTGTACACTGCATGATTACATAGGCATTTCACTGTACAAAGAAAGACTGCATTTCTGACATTTCAGGAAAACTAGGTGAGGCAAATGATCGTTTGATCTGTGTTTTGTTGGTATGAGGTCATTAAAAAGCTCACATAAAAATTACCTCACACACAGATCTTATGGGGGGATAGTTGCAAAGAAGCCTCCATCAAAAAATGGAAGAGCACAAGACCATGGGTGTCGGTCTTTTTTCCCAAGTAACAAGTGATAGGAGAACAGGAAATGGCCTCAAGTTGCACCAGGGGATGTTTAGATTGGATATCAGGAAAAATGTCTTCACCGAAAAGTTTGTCAAGCATTGGACCAGGCTGCCCAGGGCAGTGGTGGAGGCACCATCCCTGGAGGTATTTAAAAGACATGTCGATGTGGCACTTAGGGACGTGGTTTAGTGGTGGACATGGCAGTGTTAGGTTAATGGTTGGACTCAATGATCTTAAAGGTCCTTATCAACCTAAATGATTCAATAATTCTATTCTATGATTCTAAGTTATAGTAGAAAAAAATTGACATCAACAAGACAAATGACAATGACAATAAGGTGAATACAGCAGAGAGAAGAAATAATCAGCAGCCTATCTACATGACAGTCCAAGTGGCAACACCAAAGCTGCCAGTCCAGATGCTTGAAATTCTGCCAGGGAGCCAAAAGCATTTTTGAGATAAAAATATCTGCACAGTTTGACATCTCTGCTGCAAAAGATAAGGACAATCAGCACTACAATGAGCTGAGAATAGTATATGACCTATCCCCAAAAAAAGCATATGATATTTTTTGTTTGTATGTGGTTTTTTTTTTTTTATTTGATGGATAAGACTGGTAGGAAAACACTGAAAGAAATGACATCCCCACTTTTCCACCCCCTGCCTTGAGTAGTACATTAAACTACCTCAGTGTTGGCTTTTTTCTAGTAGTCAGTCACCATGAACACAGCTATGTTTTGCACAAGGAAGCATCATATGCATAGTAAGTGAAGAGTTTTATGCTGAGTGTTTTTCTTTGTTTCACTCTAAATCATGCCCAACCTTACATTACACAGTAACTTTTATTATTCTATGTCTTATATCTTAATGATACCAAAGTGTGAAACACACAAAGAAGTAAAAAGAATAAAGCCTTTGAAATTATAATGCTCACTGGTCAATTCAAAACCTACTTTCTCTTACTGTTAATATAATGGCCCTTCTTCAACCAAAATGTCAATATGGTGTTCCTGTATTGTCAGAATAATTGGCTAGTCAGTGCAATTATGTCTTGTATATCTGGTTGTATAATGGCAATTTAAAATGAAAACATACTTATTCCATTGAGATTTAGAATAAGTGGGTGATTTTAGGATAATCAAATGTCAATGGAATTATTTCAGTTCCATTCTGATTTATTATAGCTATTAAAGCAGAAGGTAAATCGTAATAAAGCTATCTGCTAGGTATGCCCAGGAGCTATTTTTCAACACTAAATAAGAACTGTTTTAATTCTTTTTACCTGTAAAAATCAGAGGTTCAGAAGAAATTACTTAAATCTGAAAATAATATTTTCAATATAATGTTATCTCCTTTCTTTATAGATGTTATAAACAAATAGATTTTTTTTTCTTTTTTATTATTCTTTGCTTATGGAATTATTTCAGTGATTATCACCTAGTTTTGAAAGGAGCTGACATAATGTGTAAAATCAGGGAAAAAGCCGGGTCGTAAACTTACAAAAAATTGGCTTCATGGTGGAAATAGGAAACTGACCTTTTACAGCAGCACCAATGAGAATCACTGTAATAACTACTATAACCAGATCTATGAAAACAAATGCTCACAGACAATACATGTTCTCTGTGAAATGACAAAGCCAGTTAGCAGAGGGTTTGTGCTCTGAAAAGTATTAAAGTGAGACAATGGATAAAAGAACACTTGGATGTTTTTCATACAGGAAAATTGTGCAAAGTGTTTTAGCTCTGGGATTCAATAATACACACAGCTTGATATTTTAGATGTTGCACAAAAATCATTTAGTCACGTTGAACAAACTCTTCAAGAGACCCAAAAAGGAGTATTAATCCATTGCTTTGTTCTCTGTAACAGAAAGATCAGTTGTTGTTCTTCATGTTGCACAATAATGATTGCTCTTGTTTTACTTATTTGAAGTAAGACTGTTATTGTGGAAACCACAGAAATCCAAAGAAGTTTCAACGGTTGCAAACATTTCGCAAATCAGGCAGCAAACCTTGGAGAGACCATTCATTATGCTGCGTGGTAGGGAAGCGAAGCTAGCATTAAAGAAGTGATGGCAAAGCAAACACAGCAGTAACACAAAACTAGGTGCAGTATAGCACTTCCAGAACTACGTGGAAAGTAGGACCATGAGTAGCAGAACCCGTAAAGCTCAGTTTCCTGTGGATTTGTGTTTTAGTTTGAGTATTCGCTGACGTCAAATAAGATTTGAAAGCACATAAAAGCATTTTATTCAGTAATGGAATAACAGGATCTTTCTCTCTTTCAGCAAGCTACCTTTTTTTATATTTCTTTCTAAATTTTCAAGAATTTAATATCTATTCAGACCATTAAAACAACCTAAGCAGATTAAAATGTTACTAGGTTGATGTCTGAAGGACACATACACACATAAAGCAGTTTTTAATTCTGTGTAGGGGTTTACAGATGCATAAGAGTCTAATATACTCTCATAGTCAAGAGAAATCTAGTCAACAGAGTCAGTGGGGTCCAGACAGTATTTCAGCTGAACACAGGGATTCATTTGCCCATGTGTAGGTGTCTAGTATAATTTGAAAACCTTTAGGAATGTTGCCTGGCCTTTGGTAGAACCTTAAAAGGGCATGAGTCTTTCACAGGCCCTTTGTCATATCTGACTGTCCTATGTGATATCTCAGGCAGTCTAGGGTAGCTCAAATGGCATTAAACATCACTGTGTGAGCAACTGAACCAACTATCTAGAGGCTACGCAGATGAATAAATCTCCAGACTTCTTGACTAGTTGACTGTGATGACTAGGTCTCCTGTGCCGTCTTCGGCTGTTCACTCTTCCGGGTCTAGTGACATCTAAGATACCATAGAATACCCTGTCTAGCCTCCAGCTGTGACCCTGGGATGACACAGGTCTTCCATTGTATCTCACTGTCCCACGTGTATGTCTTTGATAAAGAAGGACGTCTAAAATGGCACTGAATACTTACATGTAGGCAACTGCATTGAGACCCACTGACTGTAACAGAAGCCCAGATACCTATGGCATATAAAGGCACTTATATGTAGACACCTTAATTTGCATGTATAAATCTAAAAACTGAGTTCTCACCAGAAATACATATGCATGCATATTGTGTAGTGAGGTGAGACCCATTTTCTTGGGATATCGACCAGGCTTCATCAATATGGATTCTAAGAATTTGCTAGCTCTATACTTATAACAATAGTATCACAAGAAATCTTGCTGCAGAAAAAATAAGCAAACAAACAAACCAACCCAGCAACAGACTAACGAGGTATTTCACTTATATATGATCTGTATTCTTATTGTTAGAGAATACAGGTATGGACATTGTTTACTAGCTGAACTTTTCCAGGCAAATAGATACTGTAATGCATGTTCATAACACAGCTAAATAATGATAAAAATAAAAAAGAGGCCAAGATATTTTATATTTTCCTTTACAGACTTCTGGAGCAGAAGTCTGATTACCCTAAAGGGAAATTTTTAGTATGAAGATCCACAAGATTTATTCATGAAATGAAGAAATGACTAGGATTAATCTTTCGTTTCAAAAAGTTGTTCTTAGGTCCGAACGCATAAAATACCTGAACATTTATTGATTGTGGTAGCCAGATTATTACTATTGTCTACTGTTAAAAGAAGCTACAGTATTTGTTGCCAAATGTAACACTTTTTGACTGTAGGCCTTACAGACAAATTTAAGCAGGGTTTAAGTAATAAGAGATGTGACAAGTGCATACAAAGAACCAGGAACTGTAATTACAGCAGGAACCAGAATGCTACTGAGTTATATAAGGATGTCATTTCACAGAAGTCTTTTCTGGGCAGAATAGGAACATGAGGAGAAATAAAAATGTAGAAGACATTGACACAGACCAAAGTACAGAAATTAATATGTAGAGCAACACACGCCAGTAAATGTAGGAAAATCAATACGAATTCACAGTATCACATTTATTGGATCCCTGTCCCTGCCACCTTATAATGATCCATCATCATCTTCATCGGAACTGAAACATTTCCTAGTTGTCACAGGTTTGATGGTAGAAAGTTAATCAAACAACATTAATAAATTAATAAATAACCATGTCATTTTTTAATACTAGTCTGATTCTTATAGTTAAAGATCCAGGATAGAAGTCCAAAGGCATCTATTACTGGTGACATACACACCATTCAAGTGTATTCCGGAAGTCCTGCATTAATTTAAAAGGCAGTGGTGAGAATTATTCTTCTTGAGAAAGTGATCTGGGTATTGGTGGTGACACTAATGAGTCAAAACCTCAGTTCAATCAAACAGAAAACTGGGAAAAAAAATCAAGCCAAAAGAAGTCATATTATACTGATCCTTTAATATGTTTCCTGAGTATTTTAGATTCTGCATCACATTTTTTACACCCATATATTAATCCAAATTATGACAGTTTAAGGTGTTACTTTTTGTTTACTGTCTCTCACCAGCATATACGTAATGCTCAGTTACTTTGTCACTGCCCTTTTAGTATAAGAATAAAAATAGCCATAGAACAATTTCTGTTTTGTCTAACTTTTATTCAAATATATAATGACTTGTGCAAGACTGTGGCATAAAACAGAAGTACTAGAATCATAAAATCATAGGTTAAAAATCACTGCTTTTATTCTTACAACACCCTGTGTTATTTTAAGAATTGAATACATGTTTTACTGCACTTAGTACATCTACTGCTTCTCATTTTCTGTAAAAACAGTACTCAAGCAATATATGTGTGAACAAATGTGAGAAGATATAATGATATAACTATGATAGAGTAGCCGATATTGGAAAGATATATTTAAGAATGGCAGAATATAATGGGGGATAAATCAAAGGAGGGGAACACAGAACTTTTAAATAATAGCACTAAGACTTAAGAGGAATTTCATGTACTAAAGATCTCTGGTGACAGTTTATCCTACCTCTGCTTCAAGCAGCTAATAAAGGTGCTTGAGATAGGAGCAAAGTCCTATCAGTTCCTTCATGGTCTTTTATTTGTTTCAAAATTACTCAGTTCAGTGCATACAGTTAGGCAGGATTCATCCAGGCCTTTGAATGCAATCAAACTAATGCAATATTGGAATCTTAAAACCTCAAATTTTAGGAATACTGCTGGGTGGAACCTTTACTAATAGCTTCCCTAAAAAACGTAGCAGTGGATTTGAAAACACACATTGGAATCTATTTAAATGTAATATGTGTCTGAAATAAATACTATCTGAACACCAGTTAAAGACAAAAAGATGATTGCAGAGTCTTTTTTTACTTTCCCTTATTGCAATATTCTTTATATCTGCAAGGAAAATCAAAATTCCATTAATAAATTCTCAAGAACTCTTAAGATTATTTCTTGTTGTAATGAACAGTAATACTTGAATGCACCAAATTACTCCCTGAATTGCAGAAAAATATGCAAATGATTTCTGATAACATGATCTGACAGTGTTTTGTTGCAGTTTTGTATTGGTTCCTTTCTTTCTGAATCTCAATATTTTTTATGAAACATGAAATATGGTTTGGTTTTGGGTTTTTTTTAATTATTTTTAAGGAGAAAACAGGTTTTTATTGTACAATGTCAAAATGGATGTTTTGATATTTTCAGTATCTGGATGGAAACCTGAGCTATTTAGTTCTACATATTATAGCGAAAAAAGACGACCTTCTGTACCTTGATTACCTGTTAAATGGATGCATGACATACATTATGCACAGTCTGGATCTTCAGAAATAACTTATTTTTGTAGGGAGGAATTTTTACTGTAAGATTAGAATGTCAATGTTTCTGTTAGCTTTCCTGAAATTTATTCTAGGGGTAGATCTAAAACGCCGTGATGTACGTTGAATTTCAGCTACTCCTGAAAATTATATGGTTTATTAGAATGCACATTCAATGTCTAACTTCATGAACCTACTTAGAATGGGTTCTGACAATCATATCCACTGAAGAATTATTTATTTAGAGAAACCATGGTCAACGAAGATCATTATTTTACTCACCCAGCTCTGTTGGAAACCATTGATATATACAATTGATTATATATATCAGTTGTAAATTATTTATTTTTAAGTGAGCAATCCCATTGTTTTGGAGTATTGTATCTATGGCTTTTTTCAGAGGTTTGAGGTTTTCTTCATTTTAATTAAATTAATTTAATTTTTTTCTCTGAGGAAATAGCCAAAGCACAAGCCACTGTAATAGCCACCATTAGCTCCAGTTTGTTAATCTGCATTTCATTCTCCAGGCAGAGTGGGAGTTAAGAGACAAACAAAACAAAAATATCTGAATAGCTCTAATTCAGTGAAAATAGCATTGGTTCTACAGTAATGTCATGAATGCACCACCTGCCTTTGACATTCCAATGCTAAACCATTCTACAGCATTTCTGAATCAAAACAAACTGCATGACCCATCTATACTTATTTTCAAAAGTCATGACACAGAACATATAAATTTCATCAATATGTTTATAACTTTGTCTAGTTTTCTGATATTTTGTTCAAAGCACTATATAACCTGTTGTATCAATATTTTCTTAATTGTGGTTTAGACTTGTGTATTTTTTTTATTTGAAAGCAGTCGATGCTCATTTTGGATGGATAGAGAATCATAAATGGTTATAGGCTTTAAATACCATCCACTTCTAAGTTCATTTGACTGCAAAAGGAATTAAATTGGCCTTTGGTAATGCTGATCAGCTGGTTTCTGTGACCTTTCAACATATCCTGTTTGGAGTTAAGATGAAAAAAGAAAAATTCAGATGTGTAATGAGAACTGGCATATTATGACATTTAATAACTGAATAGAGAACATTGTAAAAAGTTTGATGATAATTAAAGCCAGAGTTTTGTTCATTTGCCTGAGTTTAACAGATTTTTAAGTCAATGTTAAAAATTCTTTGCAAAACATATTTCCCATTAGACCAAGAGAATTTATATTAAAAATAATCATATTTATAGCTTTGAATAACATCACAGAATTAGACTTTATAGACAGAGATTTGTGTTTGTCATTTTCTGTCCTGGGAAATACCTGCTCCTTTCTTAATTACAGACATTAAAGAAACAAGTCACTTGTATTTCCCAGGCCAATAAACAAACACTTATTATTTATTTAAATTGCTTAATTAACTATTATGTATCTGCAACAAGAAGGTAAAATAAATACTTTATAATCAATGCACATGAAAACATGAAAAATACATTACATAATGCTGAAAGGTAAATATGCATCTCCTTCTAGTTTTAAACAGGTTATCAGTAACTCTTCTCAACCAAAAATTAATCGATGACTGGTCACATCAATGTTTAGAGAAAATGAACACAAAAGAGACTGAAGTGCAGCTGAAATTAAATAATTTGTTTTATTTGCATGAATATTCATGAACATTGATTGTCACTGTCCAGTGAATTCTACTAGATAGAAAATGTATATGATGACCCTTGGGGATCTTTGTTCATAATTCAGGCCATCACATGAGTTGCTTCAAGCTGGGCCATAGGAATTTGAAGCTTGCAAGGCTTCCTAGCCTAAACATCAATGAAGAGTACTATGCTAATACAGTATAGTATGAGTGAAGTGTATTATCACTACTAGTGTCAATACCAAAGTCAGTTAAGAAATAGAGGCTCCAGAAATCATACACAGCTAAGTACAAAGCATTGGAAAAAAGAGAGGAGTAAAAGAAAGTAATTTGTCACATTGATAGCTCTTCCCTCTCCCCTGACAAAGTAATAATGAAAGGGGGTTATGCAATAGTCTAACAAGGAGTTCAGCTGGTCCCGCAGTATGAAGTGCCCGATATGAAAAGTCACAGCATTGGTCATTGTTGGAAGGTTTTATGATGGAATTGGTAGAACATCTCTAAATATTTATGTTAACAGAAACTGGAACTGAAGGTATGAACTGTAATTGCACACTAAAGGTATGCAAGAACCTTCTAAGAAGCTAGGATTCACTACAATAACTTAATAGTTTTATGATGACAGACAAATAATTCCAGTTTAAATAAAAAAGGTTGCTTGCCATCTTTGGGTATGTTTTGATAACAGGAGTGAAGGTATGTATTACTGTTCATTTTATTTTTACCCATCTTCACAGATCTTTGTGAATATTCATTGTTATCACTAGTGTCATAGTTTTTCCTGCAGTTAAGTGAAAATGGATTTTTAACACCCTATAAAAAACTTTCCTAAAAATAAATTTAAAAAAAAGAATGTAAATTTCACAGAGATTTTTGTCAAAAGATTGGCATCTTTAATTCTTGTTACACTTAATTTCAATATATTAAAGGAAGTGAGTATGATTGCAATGGTTGGGATCCCCTATATATCTTACTGCACTGATGCAACACCAGGAAAGAAAGAGAGGTCTGAGAGAAAAGATAACAAAGGCATACTGAAGTTATCATGCTTTTTAGAAACCTGAACTATTCCACTCTAAGTTACAGCTATCAAGGTCTTTCCTTAGTCACCACATTTAAAGGATAAATCTTATGAAGTATCCAAAGATAAAAATACGCCTAATTTTCTAATGTGCTGACATCTACAGCTGCCTGGGAAATCAGTAGAGGTTTTGAATGTTCAAGACCTTTGAAAATCAGGCTACTTATTACGAATATTACTGGTTGCCTCTTGACACAATTTCATTTCTGTTAGATTATTCCTTAGATAAGTATGACAAACATGGAACTATTTCTATGTAATTTACCTTGCATTTCATGTTGATAGGTGAAATATGCTTCCCTCCACTTTTTGGACTTGCTTTTTTAATTTTGGGTATTTGGCCTGCACATTTCACTCACTATATATAGGGCCTTAGATCCTACTGCATTGTTTTTAATGTTTGCGCAGTTAATAACTGTTGTGTTCAATGTATATCTGACACATTATAATTTATAAAATACCTAATGAAGTAAAGTAGTTGTATACATTCACAAAGTCTTTCTAGGTAAAACAGGCTAAAAGTCCTGAAGTCATGTAATTACAGTCAATGGATAAGTTGAAAGTCATAAAAAATTGAGAAGAGAAATCAAAAAAGAAGTGGAAAAAAAAAAGGAGTTGAAAGCAGTCTAAGAAAAGCCTGAGGCATCTGAAGACAGTCATTATTGATGCAAGGCAAGGGATATACTAAAGATAGGTAATGTCAAGATGGAACTATAATGAGCCAGTATTAAAGTCAAAGCCTCCTAACAGCCAAATAACCTACTGTAGACCTGCTTAAGCTTTTTATTTTTCTGAAGGTTATCTTTGGCAGGAACATAAGATTCCTCTTATATACACACTTGATAAAGTATTCTTTGCCAAAATTCTGGGAGCAACCATCATTAATAATAAATGGTTCTCATAGGAAATTAAAAGAAAAACATATGGTGAAGGGAAAATCCCCAATGCATAATGGTTTATTAATAACCACAGGTATTTCTTACATCTGGAATTATCAGCACAGGGGATTAAAGCATATCAGTCAGCATAAATATCTGTTGTTAAATCAAGAACTTATGGATGAAAAAAGAAGAGGAATAACTGTGTTTATTAACTGTTCATTAGAATATTCCCATTATGTCTCTTGATCCCAACCCAGCTTAGAAAAAGCTACTGGCACAAGGAACAATCTACAGTTGGATCAGCAATGGCACACTCAGAGTTGTGCCTACCTGGTATATAGCTGTTTGATATTAAGTTTTTCACACAGACAAATTTTCAAGTGAGAGCTGATGAGACAGAAATAGAGTAAGTCACATCTGTATGCAGTAGCTGTAATGTTTCTTCCCAATAAGAGCCCAAGCACTTGAGCTAAGGCCACAGCTTTTTATTCTTTGCTTACAACTGAGTTACCATCAGATTGCCTTCTGTTATCCACAACTAAAGACTTCTAGGGAAAAGACTATGCTGCTACCTGTGCAATGTTTTTTGTTTTTATTTTCTGGTCATGTAACAAATATGGGTCTTTTTCAGCTCATCCAATTATGTGAAAGGAAGGGGAGGAGAAATGCATAGTTCATTTTTAATTGCAATAATTTATTATGTAATTTGTTATCTCAACATAGATTTCAAAGCTTTGGAATTAGATTCATTCAAATGGTAGTAACAGCAACACAGGTATTACGATGAGGCATTGATCTACTTGACTTCATGGCACATAGAGTTTTTAACGTTGCTGACAACACTTCTTGTGTAGGTACCCATTCTTAATTTCTAAATTAAAACACATAATCCTTCCACTTTAACGAACCTAAGCTCTTTTACTCCATTCTGTGCTGTAATAGAAATTTATCCTGTGATTTCAAAACAACAGATATTTAACTGAACACTCAGAGATTGAGTCTTATGTTTGGCTTCTTGCTCACATATTATTTCTCAATTTAATTTAAGACTCTTTTTTCTATTGCTCGAGTCATTATTTAGCTTTTTTTAAGGAACTTTCTAGACTAGCATAGAAATTTTCTTTAAAGTACTCTCCGTGAATATTTTTCAATATACAGTGATGGATTTGGGCAAAATATAGTGCTTATTTGTAAGCTATTTCACTGTGGCTCTATGACAGCCTCCTTGATATACAAAACCACTAACAAAACCACTAACTATAGAAGTAATGATTGGTAGATCTGTTCCTAGAAATGCCGTATGTCTTAATTTCATTGATAGAATTTTTGAATGCTATGGCAATGCAAGCTGAAGGAGAAAGAGTGATCATAACATCACTAATAACAGAAATAAACAAAAAGAATTTAACAATGCATGTTTAATATTTTGGGATCCATCTGTATAAAAAAGGACTGGTTATACATAAAACTATTAGTTGTTCTATTTTTAAAAGTATCTATTCAGTAACTGTGAATATCCTTCATGTTTTCACAGATGACAAAACAAATTAATTTAGAATATGGAACTAAGAGTGAATATAACAATACGTATAATAGGCAGGAATAAAAGAGTCTAAATTTCTCTCATATTTTTCCTATTTCCCAGCTGATTAGTTTTGACATCAGAAGTCATCGCCTGTAGGTTCCTCTCAAAATAGATGGATAAATAAATAAATAAGTATTAGTTCTTCCTAATTATATACATGAACCTGGCATAATTTCAATGACATTGACTATTTTTCTCCCTCTTCAGACTGTTTCACATTACAATAGGATTAAGAAGGATAGAATTTTACTTGAATTTTCACATTCCATGACTTTGATTTATTGCCTCTAACTTTAGGCATTTTATTGAAATATGTCAGTTAGAAGCCCAGTTGCTGTGCACATAACCAAGGCAGAGAGAAGGTTCTGGGTGACTTTCTAGGAGCGGAATAATATTCAGGATAACTTCTCTTTCTCTGTTGATTCCAGGGGAAGTGTAGGTCATCTCCTCAGATCAGGCATTTATGTCTTTTTCCAAGGTAAAATGACAGAAACACTAAAAAGCCCCTAAACCAAGATATTGTTTTTAGAGCTATTGCTCATGGCCTACAGAGGTAGGTGGAAAGAGAAAGAAGCAGGCAGGTATCCAAGATTTTAGGGCTAGTAATCTATGTGTTTTTTGGAAGGAACCCACCTATGTCATTTAAACTTCTTGCCTTACAGGTCAGACCTATAAAACATGAAAAAAAAAACCCAAATAAATCAAAACTTTTGTATTATGCTCACTGGGAAAGACAGCTCTTCATTGCTGTTTTAATTCTTGTTTGCTTTGACAAGGCCAGTAAAGATGGCATTGACTGTGTTAAATCTACAAAAGGGTAAACCTGCTGTTGTTCCAGGAGCAGAATGTAATTCAGAATGTAGCTTCTGCATATAAAGAATAGGCTTACATTTTTAAAAAGTACCTGTAGTGAATTATACTACTTAAACAATTCCAGGCTGCTGTAGCCAGCCTACTGCTGATAGTGCTTAACTAAAGTCAACAAAAAGAACTGTCTTACTGATACTGTTTGTTGAAAAACTAATTCAAATTTCAGCTGTAAAAATAATAAGTTTCTTAACAAAGTAGTCCTCTACTTCATCAAAATTTACAGAATGCTGTTCTGCCCAAACAGGAGTATGTAGATATAATCAAACATTACAATAAAGATTAAAACAAAATCAAAATGGAGATAACATTTGAAATTTCATAGTTTCTATCTTTTAAATAATATTGTTTAAACTGATATTTCTTTTCAATATATTTTTTCTCTTTTTTTTCCCTATGACAGACATTTATTTGCACATATCTGTTCTTAGACTCAAAAAAGCCAAACATATAAGCGTGACAAAAAGGCTTAAAATGTTAAACTGTGTTGTGCTTGGCTTGGATGATGGAATCAGTGGGCACTAAGTGTTTGGCAGTGAGATGCTGTGCCATTCCCTGTATGTATGCTGATAATCAAAGCATTGTATGGAGTGAATGCCACTTCAGTTTTATGAGCTTTTTATGTGACGTGGCATATCAAATCTGCCAAGCAGAGGACCATCTGGAAACAGGTCATCAGAATGGATTCTGACACCGTCTGACAGACAAGAGTGAAGACAAAGAACAGAATAGGGGAAAAAAAACTCACCCCACACCCAAGAAAACCTGACCACCAATAAAGATTAAATAAAACAAATCTGTTTTCATTCTGTATACTGGAATAACGTGTTACTTAATAACAGGCATACTCAAGTAAATTTAAAAGTTAATTTAAAAATATATTCCCTTATGGAAAAGCTGGGTTTGCTTTATTTTTTCTTTCAGTAACAAAAGCACAAATCTTTCTGGCTGTAACAGAAGTATTATCCTTTTTTTCTCTTCTTTTTCTCCACCTAGGGAATAAAAATATTTTTTAAAAGCTTCACAGCCTGATGTTCAACACAAATTGTAGAAACACTCACAGACAGATTTTTGATAAGTATTCTGAAGCCATTAGGCTACTGTAGTTCAGCTGAGAAGATATTACACGACCATATATCACTGCAAGAGTAAACTTGTGCTCTAAATGTCATCCAGTTATTAAAATACCAGAGATCCTGATAGTTTGACCGAAATGAAGACCTACGAAAAGTGGTTATTTTCACTTGATTGTTGGATTCTTATAACAAATTTATCATTTATATAGTCATTTTTATCAGGATTGGATTATAAATGAAAAATCTTGATGCCAGAACTGAAGGGTTAAAATATGCTTTCAGCTGTAAGTTTCTGAGGACCGAAAAAGTGCTCTGCACTTTGTATGGCTGAGAAACTTACATAGACCCTCATTGAAGACAGTCAGAGTCTAAAAACATGAATAAAACAAACCACAGAGGGGTCTAATGGTAGACCACAATTCTCCAAATAAATCAGTTTAAGAACATATTTACACCAGTTCTGTATTGAACTGAAATCACTCAGGTGGACGAGAATATAGCTCCAGTCTCTAGATTCGGTGTCAGGGACTATTATAAATCTCATTCTCTCTCACTCTATTTTTCATTTGTTTGTTTTCTTCCTACTTATTTCTTGAACACTGCTTGGAAAACAACTGTTTCTGAGCTCTAGAGAGGCTTCAGTGAGTTACAAGGTAGACTTAGAGTGCAGATGTTGTTGGAGAGCGGCAAGAGAAGTAAGGATTGCTGATTAGCCTAGCAGTGAATGAAAGTGGATATTTTTAATTCACTGAAGTTGGCTATTGCAGAGGGGAAAAGATCTAGACACTTTTTTTTCTTTTTATGTTTTTTATAAAACAGCTGATATATTAAAAGGGAAATGGTACCCCTAGGAAAGCCAAGACTTCCTTTTCCTAACACAGTTCGGGTTTGTTTTTGAGGTTGCTGGTGCTAGTGTGATTTATGTGGATGTACTAGAATTGACAAGTAGTAAGAATGTAACAGTTATGTCATATGCTTGTAACTGCAGGAATCTTTTCCCTTATCTAATAACATACTGGATGTATTTTATTGATTTCCCTTTTATACTTTCTTGGATATTGCAATTAATTACCTAAATTTTTGAATACAGTGACTAAACTCTTTCATTTATAATGATGACTTAGAGCAAGATGAAGTGGAAATTTGTACTTCAAACCTTTTATTCAGCCAGACTGTAAAGGCCAAATGACAGAATAATTATATAAAATGTTGAGGTGAAAATTCCAGGAGAAATAACTTCTTTGGTCATTTCCCTCAAGTATCTTTGGAGAAATACTATTTTAAAGTACAAAAGAATGAGGAAAAGTTCAGGGCGTGCACCAGTGCTGAGGAGCTCCTTGGGAAAGGTAAGAAGACAGGAACTCCTCTACAGAGACAGAGCAGAAGGCAATTGAAAATAACACGAGATCCTTCAGGTTTTGTGGTGGGATTCTGACATAAGCAACCACTGTTCCCAAATACTTAACGAATCTCTTCATTTCTTTGTCCCGTTCACCTAACCCCATCCAACAGATCTGTTAGAGCAGTTAATTAGGATGTGAGAGACAGGCTGTGATTCCCTCTGTGGTTTAATTAAGAAACTATTGGTTAAACTAGGTAGATCCAAATGATCTCTAAAGGGCCATTTACTAGGTTGTTGATGAGTTTCTTTTTCTAAAATGTATTCTTGATAAATATTTAATTTCTATATTTCCATAAAGGGGCAAGAGCTAGTAAATTGGGTTTTTTTTCCAAACAGGGAACAAAGGGAAAGGAGGCGAAATCTGGAGTGGGGTTCTTTATTTTACACATCCTATCCTCCTCTATATAACTGAAGATTAATGGATCACATGCTGCTATTTTCTACTCTGGAATGCAGAAATATAGAATTTAATCTTGTTGTTGCCATGACACCGACCAAAAAATGGGTCAGATATGGCGTTAAGGAAAGATTTTAACTGAATTTTAATATATCTATATGACCTCTTTTATGATATTTATACATATTAGTATATCTATACTATGTACATATATGTCTAAATATATTTATACTGTATATATTTGTTGATACAGAGGACAAATTTAGTCCCTCTTTTACAGATAGAGAACTGAACCACAAAGAAAATAAATACTTCCTCTGGGGTGGGAAGGGGAGGTGTGTTAGTGAAGAATATCCGCCCATGTATCATGGTCTAGATGATCAGCAACCCATCCAGAGTTCAGCATAAGCGATCTGCATTCCATACTGAATGAAATTTCAGCATATGTAGTGAAGAAAATGGTTACCAGAACATTAGTGCTATGTTCCCTAAAGAGCAAATGACATGTAAGAGGCAAGATAAAAGGGCAAAGTGGCTTGGACAGGAGGAGGTAGAGTTACACATTGGAAATCAAGCTAAGGAATCTTCAAATTATGGATTGCAGTGAAGAAGAAGTCAGTGAATGGATTAAAAAAGTGTGCTGATTTATATAGAATGATTTACTTAGGGAGTTTCCTCCCAGTGAATAAAGATAATACACAATTGGTTTGAAGAAAGACAGAGAGGAGACAGGCTCCTCTGCTGTAGATGTGGAGCCTGATAAGAGCCTAAACAAATCAAAGCAGGGCAGAGAAAAAAGAAGAATGACCTCTTGGCCAAACTATGTGTGCAAAGAGGGAGGAGACAGAGGAAAAACCGGATTTGGACCAATCAACTGAAAGACTCTTCTTAACAGCACAGATAGGATGCAGTGCTGTCACGAATAGCAGAAGTTTACAAAAAAAAAAAGTAGTGAAGAGTAGTATATTTATTTTAGCCTGTATTAATTTAAGTTGATCAGGAGACCTGAGAAAAGAAATGTCTGAGAAATATGTGGCTTTGGTTAGAAGTAATGCAACAAATAGGAAAACAATCATAAAGTTGGAGGGAAGGTGTAAAAGGGTGCAAAAATAGAACAAGATGAAGAAAAAAGCAGTTCTAATGAGGAAGATAAGTTCCCTAATGTCTGGTTTGTGAAGTGTATTATGAACCTGTGTAGTTTCTCCTGCACATATGTAGAAAATAATATGAATAAATTCCAATGGATTTATTTAAAAAGCTGTGATGTGTAATGTGCTATATCACAGCAGGTAGAAAAAAATGCTAAAATCTTAGCTAAAGTAATAATCTGTCAAGAAGTAAACGTAAAGATTGCTAGGCACTGCTATGCCATGTATTCAGTGTTCTAGGAAACAGGGAAAGCATGGACCCCATCTTAACGAAAACTAGTCCATTGTTAAGCTTTTGCTGCTAGCTTTATAATCTATCTGCCAATATAATAAAAAATAAGCTATAAATGAACTGATTAGCTTGCTCCTTTTCTGTGGAACTTCTTCCTAAAAAGATCTCTAGAATATTTTATTCCTCCCTAGAAACAAACTTTTAAACTTGTACAGCGAGCAATTAAAATTAGAGTGTGAGATGATGCTAAATGGGAACAAAACAACAGTGAAAGAAAAGTAATTTTCCACTCTCCACATCATTCAGTCTAAAGCAGCAAAAGACAAATTACTAGCCCAAACTTTGTGAAAGGAAACTTCACATTTTCTAATAATAATTCAAGAGTGTAATTCCAAATCATCGTTTAACACCTTCTATTCCCTGAAACTTTTCCTTAGACTGGTTATTTTAGGGCAAATAGCATACTTAATTCAAGTGTAAGTTTGCACTGATAATAGTATTTTGGGTTTGTGCTTTTCCTTTTATGGCAATTTGATGTAAATGTGTTTTGACAATAGATATAATTTGCCTTCAATGAAGCAAGAGGCTATGGCAGGCAGACTGGGAGGATCTCTCATGTACAGCGCCACTTTGTAAAAATTTAACTTAATTATGAGGTTTTGGTGAATCATCCTTGAACAAGGTCTAAAATATCACAGAATCACAGAATCACAGAATCACAGAATCACAGGTTGGAAGGGACCTCAGGGATCATCTAGTCCAACCTTTCTAGGAAGAGCACGGTCTAGACAAGAGGCCCAGCACCCTGTCCAGACGACTTTTGAAGGTGTCCAACGTGGCCGAGTCAACCACTTCCCTGGGGAGATTGTTCCAATGGTTGACTGTCCTCACTGTGAAAAATTTCCCTCTGGGGAAATATGACTTGTTAAAACCATATTTTGATCCCCTCATCAGAGTGCACAAAATAATTGTCTTTAACACTCATGCAAATCATGTATTTAATGCTCAAATTTAAAGCTCAAGATTGAAAGATATGAAAAATGGATGAAGCTTTCCTTCACAGATAAAATGTGTATGTGTGTGGGAAAGAGGGGGAAGGTGGAGAGATTCTGACAAAAGGTAGTAACAAAAGTTGCTGCAGTCTGAAGCTGAAGTAACTAATCTCTTGGTGACTTATGTGGAGGTTTTATGTTCTGTCTTGCCTAGCAAGTCATAAAAAAATCATACCTTAGCTACTCTAGGCAGTTGCCACGTTTATGAGCAAGGAATCATTCTACAAAACTGCAGATGGGCAGGTATAGACATACCTATTTCTGTACAGGATACAGTAAATGTTTATTCACAGCTGGCAGGTCAGCTCAAATTACCTGCAAAAAAGTTCACTTCAGCCATTTATTTGGGCAGAAAAAGAAGAACAGAAATCCTACAAAGAAACAGTGTGTGGTACTGAGGGAAAATTAAAAGCAGGAAGACAAAAGTTTTAGTGGATTATGCCCCAGTCAAGCCTTTTCCTGAAAAGCGTTTGGTGGGTTAATTGACTGATATTTGGTTTGCATTTTACATGCCAATTAAATGAATTCAAATACTGCACATATAGTTATGTATATATTCAGTTATAAATACAATAAACGAGTCTGGAATCCATGCAGGCATAACAAAGAAAAAGAAATAGGACACAGATTCAATATTACATTTTCTAAGACAAAATATTATGCCATACGTACAATAAATATTAAAAGTTATCACCATAGTTAAGAATCATACATTCATTAGCACTAGAGGCCACTTAAATGTACAAAATTACATTGTGTTAAATGCACAAAGGTGTCAAAGATATACATTTTTTTGTACATCTTGTGTATGATATTAACATGCAAATGCAAAATGAGGAGGACTGGAAATGTTAGGTAGGCTGTTAAGCTGAGTAGAGTGTTCCTTGAAATGTTTCCCGCTTTTTGTTTCTGTATGTTACTAAGTCCAAAGTGCATTCTTGCTACAATTTCATTTTGTCTTAAGACATTAAAGAGTGAATCTCAGAAGTGAAAAAAAGGGAGCGAGACACCTTGTTTTTCCTCAATGCCTGGAGCCAAATATAAAAGGGGATTTAGATGTTCCTATGCTAGTTTTCACCTAAACTATTAATTAGGTCTCCAGGACTGGTAACAGAGCTCATGGCCTTTAGCTGGATGCCTGACTTTCCTCCAGACTGAATACAGTTCTCAACAGCAGTTGCAAGCTGTGTGTTAGGACACTGGGAAGAAAAAAAAACAGAAACAGTTAAAAAGGTGAAGGAATCTAAAATTGTCTCTCCTGAATAGGTAAAAAGACAATTTAGTGCTGGGAAACTGGGTGTGGTCCTTTGTATTTTAAATATCCCTGAGCATTTATATGAAAGGTAAAATACATGTGTGTGCTTATACATATATATGTATATATGTACGTTTAGTAACCTAAGTGCTTCTTGACTAGCAGTCTTAACTCCCACTCCAAGGGAATTTAAACATACAAGTTCCAATTTTCAGGAGAACACCCTAAAAACCACTCTGAGGGCTAGTGTTGGAGCTGGGCAGGTACACTGTCCTCCTAAAGAAGGAACACATTTTCTGTTGAGACACTGTTTAGGTGTCAAGGTTTTGGTAGTAGGGTGGCTGCAAGTGTGGCTTCATGAAAAGACGCCAGCAACTTTCCCCATGTCTAATAGAGCCAGTTCTAGCTAGCTCCAAGACAGACCCATCATTGACCAAGGCTGAGCCCATCAGTGATGGTGGTAGCACTTCTGTGATAACATATTTAAGAAGGGGGATGGGGTTAGGGGAGAGAGGGAACGGAGAATACACCAAGGTCAGTGAAGAAGGAGGGGGAGGGGTGCTCCAGGTGCCAGAGCAGAGATTCCCCTGAAGCCTGTGGTGAAGACCATGGTGAGGCAGGCTGTGCCCCTGCAGCCCACGGAGGTCCATGGTGGAGCAGATATCCATGTGCAGCCTGTGAAGGGCCCCACACCGGAGAAGGTGGATTTGCCTAAAGGAGGCTGTGACCCTGTGGAAAGCTCGCGCTGGAGCAGGCTCCTGGCAGGAACAGTGGACCTGTGAACAGAGAGGGGCCCATGCTAGAGCAGATTTTCTGTCAGGTCTTGTGACCCCGTGGGGGACCCACACGGGAGCAATGTGTTCCTGAAGGACTGCACTCTATGGAAGGAACACACACTGGAGCAGTTAATGAAGAACTGCAGCCCATGGGAAGGACTTACATTGGAGAAGTTCATAGAGGACTGGGGAGGGTGTGGAGCAATGGAAGAATATGAGGAGGAAGGAGCAGAAGAGATAACGTGATGAACTGACTGCAATCCCCATTCCCTGTTGCCCTGCACCATTCAAGGGCGTGAAAGGTAGTGAAATTGGGAGTGAAGTTGAGCCTGTGAAGAAGGTTGGGGGGGGGAAGGTGTTTTAAGGTTTGTTTTTACTTCTCATTATCCTACTCTGTTTAATTGGCAGTAAATTAAATTAATTTACCCAAGTCAATTCTGTTTTGCCTGTGACAGTAGTTGCTGAGTGATCTGCCTGTCCGTATCTCGACCTATGAGCCCTATCCAGCTGAGGAGAGGGAGTGATAGAGTCGCTTGGTGGGCACCTGGCAACCAGCCAAGGACAACCTACCACAGACAGAAAGAGGAGGCTTGATAAAGAAACCTAAAATTTAGGCTATCTACTTAAAAGTGGTATTTTTTATGTGTGTGCTGAAGATGTCTTATGTATTTTATGTTAGGCAAATATTAGATGAAAACAGATAGAATCCATAACATGGGGATGAGATGCACTATCTGCTTTGCAAAAAAGTGCTTATGCCACAAAATTAGAATGTTGTTTGTTGTGGCTTGCTCTCCTGCTAAACCCATTTCAGAAACTGCTCCTGCTCACAAAGCAGGAAAACCTATACCACAAAGATATCAGTCCCTACTTTTGAATAAAATGGACTGTGATTTGCATTTTCTGCTAAACTTAGTGTTGTCAATATATGTTAGCTTCACTCAGAGCATGCCTAGTCAATGGGGCTCATGAGGGAATGTAGTACTAACAATGCCTAAACCCTGAACCTCAAACAACCCTATGAAGAAGACAGTTGCATCAATTTTTGTGCTGTAGGTTTTCTGCTGATGCAGAGTTTTGACACCTAACAAGAATGCTCCTTAGGAACATCTGTGATCTGACCTGCTTAGCACCGTGGGAGACTGTAAGTAGTTGTGTTCTCCCGGGAAATCTCACTGCTGAGTTGCGTCTTAATTTTTTGCATTTATGTCTTCCATAGAGAGCCATAATAAAGAACTGGTGGCATCTCTATGCAGAATTCCATATGGGGTGAAGGATGAATTCTCACTATACACCAAGGAGTTTCAGGATGCATTAGAGGTCTCAAGTCTGTAATAATTTACTATCCACAGCCACCACTCTATTCCTGAGTTCCTCCTAAAGTTACACATTTCTATTTCATTTCCAAACCTTTTATTTAATATTAAGTGCTAAAACATTTCTTTGCAGCTGTTCTAAATATGTAGAAGGGGGCTAAATTCACTGGGTCAATTACTAATATAAAATTCTTCATTCAGTTCTTTGTGATATCTGACTTAACAATTGTCAGTAACAGTTTTGTTACTGTCTAAGTTTCTGTCCAAGCTTCTGTTATTGTCTCAGTTTCAGGGGATAATGGCTCTAACATGGCTCTGCACAGCTTCTGAGTAAAGAAAGGAGTTAGAGACAATTCTGCACAGTATATAAGTTATCCAGGTGGCTGATTCTTCTGTCTACCTCATCTAATTACCTTTATTACCGCCTCCTCTGCAAATAAAGAGCTTAGCTTGTCTTTTTGTAGATTCAAGTATGTAGGCATTTGATGGCTGCAAAGAATGCCTTCATTTCAGGGTTTGAAATCTAGAGCCATGAATTTCTTGAGACTCATGCAGAAGTCACAAAGATCTGACTGTGGTTTTTTTGGAGTGATTAGTGTGGATTTGCCTCAAACTGTTCCTGATGAGAAAGATGTGGGTGCATATTTACTTCTCTCTGTCTCTGCCTCTGTCTCTGTGTAGAACAGGATTTTTTCCCCCTTTTCCCCTGATGCATCGTATCTCTGCTTCATGTATCTAATTGATTTTTCTATTTCAGAGGATTGGAGCTTTGCCAGTCTTCTAGGGTCTGCCTGAAGCTTTTTATAGATCTCTCCTTCCTGCTCCCTTTGCTTTCCTTATGAGTCTTTTCCAATTGTCAGATTTTCTGTATTTAAGTAATTTTCCACTTAATTTTTGTCTTGTTTAAGCAGGAGATGAAAGGAACTACTACTTTCAGGTTGCTGCTTTGGTAGGCTTTCCAGGATGGGAGGGTGGATCTCTATTCTTTGAGTGACAGATCAAGGAACCTGCTCTGTGGATGTCACAGGGTAGTCACAGGTAATTAAAGAAGGGCTGAAGATGTATTAATGTGTGACAGAAACAACTGAAAAAACATCTAAAGCAGTTTATCGTCATGTCACCAGGATGAGATTACAGGCTTTTACACAAAACCTGGCTTATGCCCTCAGTAAGAACTAGACAACTTTGAAGACTTGCTAAAATGCATGTGGGGAAGACTCCTGAGGTTACTAAGGGTAGGAAGAAAGTGGTTCTTCATGTTTTCCTTCTATAAACCCCTGCTGGGGTTTTCAGAAGGGCTGTGCTCCAACATGTATAATGTCTCTCTTCCTAGGACTACTGCATGTTTCAATCAATACACATAGGAAAAACAAAAGTGAAAAAGTAGAAGGGAAAAAAAACAAAATAATGTTCTTTTCCTCAGAGGTGTTTCAGACTAAAACATGGACATAGGTGCATCCATATCCTTACAGGATTTTCAATAGCTTCATAATCTTAACTGAATTTGTCCTCAGGATTTAATGAACATAATGAAACCAACTTAATCAGAGGTCACAGAAGTTGCGAGGGACGCTTTTTTCCAATTAAATTGCATTATACCTTTATTTGACCTAGTCCATAAGTTCAGTACTGATAAGTGAAAATTAAAATAAAAATGGTATTTTAAACCTTATACACATGCTTAGTAAAGGGAGTTTAGAGAAATTATACTGTTCTAGTTGGATTAGTTTTCCTTAAAATAGATAAGGAAGAAATAAATATGAAGCTAAAATATATGTGCATAAAAACTATGCAGCTTACAATATGATTTAATTGGTTACTGGAAACAAAATGAAGGTACTAACTGGTCAGAAATCACAGAATAACAGAATGGTATGGTTTGGAAGGGACCTCTGGAGATCATGTTGTCCAACCCCCCTACTTGGGCAGGCACACCTAGAGCAGGGGCACAGAAATGCATCCAGGAGGGTTTTGAATATTCCCAGAAAAGGAGACTCCACAACATCCCTGGGCAGCCTGTTCCACTGCTCTGTCACCCTCACAGCAAAGAAGTTTTTTCTCATGTTTAGCTGGAACTTCCTGTGTTCCAGCTTGTACCCATTGCCCCTTGTCCTGTCATTGGGGACTACTGAAAAGAGTCTAGTCCCATCCTCTTGACACCCACCCTTGAGATATTTATAGGTATTGATGAGATCCCCCCTCAGCCTTCTCTTCTCCAGGCTGAACAAACCCAGGTCTCTCAGCCTTTCCTCATAAGGGAGATGCTCCAGTCCCCTGATCATCTTGGTAGCTCTCTGCTGGACTGTCCCCGATAGTTCCCTGTTTTTCTTGACCTAAGGGGCCCAGAACTGGATGCAGTACTCCAGATGTTGCCTCACTAGGGTAGTGTAGAAGAAGAGGATAACCTCTCTTGACCTGCTGGTCACAGTCCTTTTAATGTACCCCAGGATACCCTTGGCCTTCTTAGCCACAAGGGCATAGTGCTGACTCAGGGTCTACTTGCTGTCCACCAGAACTCCCAGTTCCTTCTCAGCAGAGCCACTTTCCAGCAGGTCATCCCCCAACCTGTACTCGTGCATGGGGTTCTTCCTCTCCAAGTGCAGGACCTAGCACTTGCTTTTGTTGAATTTCATGAAGTTCCCCCCAGCCCAGCTCTCCAGACTGTCCAGGTCTTCCTGAACGGCAGCTCAGCCTTCTGGTGTATCAGCCACTGCTCCTAGCTTGGTATCATCAGCGAATGTTCTGAGGTTACACTCTATCCCTTTGTCTAGGTCATTGATGAATATGTTGAACAGGACTGGGCCCAGCACAGGCCCCTGGGGAACACCACTAGTTACAGGCCTCCAACCACTCTGCACTGTTGATCATGACCCTTTCAGCTCTGCCATTCAGCCAGGTGTCTGTCCACCTCACTGTCCACTCATTGAACCCACAATTCCTAAGTTTGTCTATGAGGATGTTATGGGAGACAGTGTCAAAAGCTTTACTGAAGTTGAGGTAAACAACATCCATATTTCTCCTTTCATCTACCCAGCCAGTCATGCCATCATAGAAGGATACCAAGTTGATCAAGCATGATCTTCCCTTGGTGAATCCATGTTGATTAGTACTGATAATTTTTCCTCTAATCAATATTATAAGAAAGTGCAGAGATGACAGGCTTTTGTATTATTTACAGTAAGGTTGTAGTTCCATGTGCTGTTAAGTTCACTTTAAAATTTATTCAGTCATGGCACCAGACTATTTGATCAAAGCACTGATGCAAAACTAAAATGGGCAAAAGCATTCTGCTCAGTCAAAACTGATCTAAAATTTTTGAAGGGCTGACTTGTTCAACACCCTTTTCATTATGTGCTTATCCTGATTAATATCTGGAACCTTCTCTGGTATGCTGCAGGCCTCTTGCGTCATAATTTCCTTGTCTTTTGTCAAAAATCTAGGCATCTAATATCAGCTGGCCTCATTTGTGAGAACATATTCCCTCTGTGCATATACTCACTTAGGTCCAATTCTTTCTTTCTGTTGCAGGAAGATTTTCCTTCCCTAAGCTGTCTTCATTACTATTGCTTCAAAGCTCAATGCTATAAAGACATAATACTAAACACATAATACTACTTTTAATTTGCCAGTATAAACAACCGGAATCATCCAAAACAGAAATTGCTCACTTAATGATTTGTGCACCCCTGTAATTCCAGCTAGGCTGAAGTATTAGATCTCAGGTGCTGGAAGAAAACCTCCTTAAAGAGAACAACTTCTTCGAGTTTGTAGTATGCAATAATACATTATGCCATTTTTGTTCACTGTTACTAGAATGCAGATTTGATAGATCTGGACTGCTAGGATTTTGTGTCTGTATTGCAGGAAGAATAACACCCCCAGTTGGTATGCAGACCTGAGCCAGGAATCTGACCTGAGCCATGAACTAAGACTTTGAGTAATTATTACTAGGAACAAACAAAAGGATTCTTAGGAAAAAAGATTTTAAAATAACTTTATGGACCATAATTATTCAGTGATTCATTCAGTGAAACAAAACAACCAGAAATATTGTATGGAATAAAGAGCTCTGACTTTATCAACCATTAAAAAGAAAAAAAAAATCTCAGTACTGAAGTACATATATTTTATAAGATATTAAGAAACAGAAATAGGTCATTGTCCTCTTAGAAATAAAGCTTGTGTACCTAGCAGATGTTAGCTTAGAATGTGCAAAAGACTATTAACCCCTGCAGGTGGGAATCTCAATATGAACTTCTGTCATATTTCCAGAAGAAACAGTCCAGAAGGAATGCAGAGCTTCCAGTGCTGCAGATCCTCAAAACTTTGTTGGCCAGGGATCTTGTAGGTGGTCCCATTTATAAATATTTTTGTGTGCACAAAATAGATTTTGATATTTAGATAAGTATCTGTTATGACTTATAGGCCCTTTAAAGTATCCAAGTCATCCACTGGCAAATATAATACATAACCTGTAAAGGATTTCAACCATTCTGGAGTATCAGGTGGAGGCCAGGCAGGATATTCAGGGCATGTAGATGGCATCAGATAAGATTTGAAGAGCAACTGAATGGCACCTTGAAAACTCTGACCAGCCCCAGAAGCTGAATTCTTCTGAATTCCTTCCTATGGCTCGCTCCACATGGCTGTTTTAATTCTATAGTACACTTTTCTGGTTGACAATATATCTGGTACTGTGCCTTAGGCTTGGTGGCTATTTCTGCCTATCGAATGAATACATGCAAACAAAGAATGGGCAGAGTAGGTCAAAGCAAAGAGGAAGAAAGCAAAAGTCCTCAGATACCTCAGTGGAACTAATGTATGCTTGCATTCAGCAGAAGAGAAAAAATGTACAACAGCTAATGTAGATGATAACAGGTGGCGGGAAAATTTGACATGATGCTGCAGAGTTTGAATTCAAACACCCTCCTCTCAAGTCCTCAGTGTTTTTTCATCCACTGCACATTTACAATATCTGAAAACAACTCTAAATAAAGTGTTCCTTGAAGATAAGATTAATTTTTTGGCAATGAATTTTTTTTATTTGTAAAGCTTGTTATTTTCTTTTGTCCAGCAGATAAATTAACTTTAGAATGTCTAAGTTAATGAAAGGTTTATGGGGCTGATCTGCTGTGCAGGAAGCGGTCTTTATGGGCAGGGAAGTAATAAATACAGATCTGCAGAGCTAGGCTAAAAAAGACCTGGAAACATTCTAGAAAGCAGTCAAAAATCAAGATTTTTACAGCATTTTTTTCCTTACAAATCAGCAAAATACATGGCAATAGTCATGGATCTTGCATGGAATAACCTGCCAGAGCCCTAAGTACAACTTGGCCCTGCTGGTTCTCCTAGGCACAAGAATGAGTGGCAGCAGGCCCTGTTTTTGAGGCTGTTGTTTCAGAACAACTTCTTGACACAGCTTTCTGCCATCTCCTCCCCTCTGTTCCACTGGAAACAGCAGATGAACAGGACCAACCTCAGGCTTGACAGAGAAAAAACAAATACTTTCTTTTCAGATTCCTGTGCACCATTTTCACTGGTGAAGCTGAAGAACAGCTGAAGCAGTAATTGAGGAGGTTCTCGTGGAAGTCAATGTTCCCAGTGAACAACTTAATTTGCCATGGCATCATGCAATAGGTATGATCACTGTATAGCACAGTGGAGACAACATAGAAGTGCCTGCATCGATTTTCTACAGGGTTCATGGAAAAGACAGGACTGGTAATAGTTATACTGCAAACTTGGGAAAGACAGTAATAGTGAGATAAATTTGAGGACTGGAAACCCCTTTCAATAGGACATATATTTGTCTTTGTACATTCTTTGGCTGGGCAAGACTTGTGGAAATGAGACCATCAGAAACCTGGCACAGCAATTAATGGTAGCAGTAAGATGTCATGATGATCCACAAAGGCTTGAAACATGACAGGGACATATCCTTTCTCTTAATGTACGATCATAAGACAGTGGTGGGAAGAAAAGGACAAAACTGAGAAACGCAGTGAGAGGAATCTCTTTGAATTTATTCTGTCTACCACAACAAAAAGGTGCAAGAATGTTGCGGGTAGCACCACCCAAATTATCCAGCCAGTTATTTTATTGGCAGTGGCTAACCGGCTAGCAGTGAAGTTGGGTAAGGTAGGAATTAAAATTATTGGCTTCCAGAATGATGGAAAATGGCATTTTCATGTTTGACATCTTCTTGCCAGTTCACATATACTTCCAAAAATATAACTTTTCCTATCAAAAAGAAAATAGGTTATGCAAAGACTGATCTCTATAAACACCATGGGGCAAGAAGCACAATAGCAGGCAGGGGAACCCCAATAACCCAGTCAGAGACACAATTATTTTTACTGGGATTCTTCCAAGAAGATCTCTGAACAGTCCAAAGTCCATCTCCTTACATCTAAGGTTGTTATCTTGCTTTTTGCCTTGTTGCCTCCTCACAGGATTCTCAATGCCACTATTTCATGATCACTGCAGCCTACACTGCCTCTCACCTTCACCTCCCTGTACAGTTTTTCCTTATTTGTAAGCATGAGGTTCAGCAGTAAGTATCCCCTTTTCATCTGCTTTATCACCTGTATTAGGAACTTGCCATCAATGTACTCTAGAAACCTGGACTGCTTGTGCCCAGTTGTGTTGTCCTTTGAGCAAGTATTAGAGTGGTCCAAGACCCCCCTGAGGACAAGGGCCTGCAAATATGAGGCTTCCCATTGTCTGAAGAAAGCCTCATCCTCTTCTTTCTACCTAGGTGGTCCGCAGCAGACACCCAGACTTTGTTTTGCTCTTTATTTCCCACCCCTAAGTTCTCAGTTGGCTCATCATCTGCCTCTGGGCAATGATCCACCCATCCCTCACATAAAGGACAACTCCCTTCCTTGCTCTCCTGGCCTCTCCATCCTACAAAGCCCATACCTATCCATGGCAGCACTCCAACCATGTGAGCTGTACTACCACAACTCCATGACCCCAAGAAATCATAGCCCTGCCACAGCACTCTGACCTCTAATTCCTCCTGTTTATTCCCCATGCTGCATGTGTTAGTATACACGTGCTCCAGAGAGGCACCCAGCCATGACCATTTCGCAGAAAAGGTATAATCCAGATTACCCTACTCAGGCAAAATAACCATAATGGGTTGTGTTTACTCTTGTAAATGTATTTTTAAAGGGAATTTCTCAACTATAGAACTGTCTCTGGAAGCTTAAGTCTCTTTTTTTTTAAGCTTAACTCAGAATTTATAAAGTAGCAGAACAACCTCTTGAAGGAAAAAGTCAGGAAAATGTGGCAACATGTTTAGACATTAAAGAATAAGTATTTTTTATTTTTCCTGGTCTAGTAAACATATTCATTTTGTATGCCAGGCATAGTGTAAACTATGGATACTAGGAGAAAAAAAAAAAAACAACAAACAGCTCTCTTACTGTCCATTTATAGGCTAAAAGGAGCTGTGAAAGAAGTTTCATTCAAGTCTACCTTGTATATTATTAGATGGAAGAAGGAAGGAGAAATTAATTGAATATACTGAATTTATTTTATATACAAATATCTTCAGTAAGCTGTGTTGTTGGTGTTTTTTTTTTATTTTCTTACAAAAGGTAATAGAAAATCCTCTGTATGAAGGAAGAGGTTTAAGAACAAGGTGGACAGCTACCTTCTGATGTGTTTAATTTCCTTTTCCTTTAGCTGAGTTAAAACTGCTCAATAAAGTTTTGTTTCTTTATTCTTCATTTATATCATATATGAAATGCTTTTGCAAAAAAAGGATAGTTTAGAACTTCACCAACTTCATGTCATTTTTTCTGGCCAAGAAATAAATCAGAGTTGGTAGACAGTTGATAGCAATGTTATGTTGAAATTCATATAATTTGAAATAAAGAATTATTTTACATGTAGTATACTAGCAATAACTCATGAATCAATAAATTTATGTCAGAACCAAAAAATTCAATGGTATTCATCAAAAGAAGGTATCTACAATTTAAAACATGTCTGCTTTTGTATATGAATAGTGAATTTCACTGAGAGGTAGGTTTGTCATAATTGATAGGATGTCTTTCTCTGTGTAAAGCTAACAGCTCTCAAATATGCAACAAAATTTGTATTTTAATCACTATGTGATGGAGGAGAAAGACAAAAAGTAATTCTGGAAAGGGGGCTGTCCTGACTATCAGGATTTTCCAAGGCATATAAAAATCATACACAGAATTTCTACTCATCTCACACATGAGCTTTGTTTCTTGTTACCTATAAAAATTTTTAAATTAGGAAAAAAAAAAACCTGTTATAGAGCCCTAGGCCTTATGTCTCACTTATTAAGTAGCCCTGCATTAAAAGATTTTCAGTGTCTTCTGACAAAGGTTCTCCAGCAGACGTTACTGCAGTTCCAACTGTATTGAATTGTCAGGTCAGGTCTTAAAGACTTTGAGGAACTCTTTTAAAATTCCTTCTCCAACACTACTCTCCTTTCCTGTTTTGGTTTTCTGTTTGTTTGGTTTTGTGGGTCTTTTTGTAACATTCCCCGTATAGATAAACTGGAGAAATATATGATGAATGATTTGGATAATTTATACAAACTCCGTTCTTGTCTGTATAGATTAAGAGTGAGGTGGGTTAAAAAGACAAACTGTTCAGTCTGAGAGGACTGAGCAAGTCATTTTCACTGTTTAAATCTGAAGATACGATCATCATATTCTATTCACATCATCAGAATATGAATGGAAATTTCCATGCTGCTTATGTCAACTGTGTTTAAAGTTAAGGTTATACCTACCTCCTGATCTCATGGGAAGTCCCTATGCCTATCAGTTTGAATGATACTAACTTCTGTTAAAGCTTCTCTACTAGTCCCTAACCTGCCATTATATTATACTTAACTCTCTATACCTCTCAATTCTTTGCTTTCACAGTAGTGATATATTGTACCCCTTTACTATATTCAGATTTTCAGCTGATTCTGATCTGCAAAATTATTTTATGCTTTGTCTGATGTAGCTCACATGCGCCGTTCAAACTTTCTCATCAGCCTCCGAAGTCCCGTCCTGGTTCATAGTTAAGTTTTTCATTAAATATGTATTTCTGGATACTGCTAGCAGTGAACTGAATAATGCATCACTTCCTTCCCCAAATTGTCAATGCTTGTCTTGCCAGATATTGTTCCTTCTTTAATATCTGGAATGAGCCTAGAATACTCTAATTACTACAGTCAATCTATATTACATTAATTCATCATGAGAAAAGGCTAAGATGCATGATGATGGGACCAGATGGGATCCACCCGAGAGTACTGAGGGAGCTGGCAGAGGAGCTCTCGAAGCCACTCTCCATCATTTATCAGCAGTCCTGGTTAACAAGGGAGGTCCAAGATGACTGGAGGCTTGCCGATGTGACACCCTTCTACAAGAAGGGCCGGAAGGGGGATCTGGGGAACTATAGGCCTGTCAGCCTGACCTCGGTAACAGGGTAGATTATGGAGTGATACATCTTGAGTGAGCTCACCGAGCATGTGTAGGACAGCCAGGGGATCAGGTCCAGCCAGATTAGGTTCATGAAAGGCAGGTCCTGCCTGACCAACCTGATCTCCTTCTATGACCAGGTGACCTGCCTAGTCAATCAGCGAAAAGCTGTGGATGTTGTCTACCTGGACTTTAGCAAAGTCTTTGACACTGTCTCCCACAGCACCCTCCTAGAGAAGATGGCAGCTCATGGCTTAGACAGGTGTACTCCTTGCTGGGTAGAAAACTGGCTGGATGGCTTAGCCCAGAAAGTTGTGGTTAACAGAGCTAAATCCAGTTGGTGGCCAGTCACGAGCGGGGTTCCCCAGGGCTCAGTTTTGGGGCCAGTCTTGTTTAATTTCTTTACCAATAGTCTGGATGAGAGAATCAAGTGCACCCTCAGTGAGTTTGCAGATCACACCAAGTTGGGTGGGAGTGTTGATCTGCTCGAGGGTAGGAAGGCTCTACAGAGGGACCTAGACAGGCTGGATCGGTGGGCTGAGGCCAATTGTATGACGTTCAACAAGGCCAAGTGCCAGGTCTTGCACTTGGGTCACAAAAACCCCATGCAACACTACAGGATTGGGGAGGAGTGGCTGGAAAGATGCCTGGCGGAGAAGGACCTGAGCGTGTTGGTTGACAGCTGCCTGAACATGAGCCAGCAGTGTGCCCAGGTGCCCCTGAAGGCCAACAGCATCCTGGCTTGTGCCAGCAATAGTGTGGCCAGAAGGAGTAAGGAAGTACTCCTGTCCCTGTATTCAGCACTGGTGAGGCTGCACCTTGAATAGTGTTGTGTTTTGGGCCCCTCAGTACAAGAAGGACATTAAACTGCTGGAGCATGTCCAGCAAAGGGCAATGAACCTGGTGAAGGGTCTGGAGAGCAAGTCTTATGAGGAATGTCTGAGGGAACTGGGGTTGTTTAGTCTGGAGAAGCGGAGGCTGAGGGGAGACCTTGTCGCTCTCTACAACTACCTGAAAGGAGGTTGTAGTGAGGTGGGTGTTGGTCTCTTCTCCCAAATTACTAGTGACAGGACAAGAGGAAATGGCCTCAGGCTGTGTCAGGGGAAGTTTAGATTGGATAGTAGGAAAAATTTCTTTACTGAAAGAGTGCTCAGGCATTGGAACAGGCTGCCCAGGGAGGTGGTGGAGTCACCATCCCTGAAGGAGTTCAAAAAATGTGTGGACATGGCAATTCAGGGCATGGTTTAGAAGGCATGGTGGTGTGGGGCTGATGATTGTACTTGATGAAGCTAGAGTTCTCTTCCAACCTTAATGATTCGATGATTCTACGATTTGCTTCTGTGCAACTCCATATAAATCAACCGGTTTCAGAAGAAAAGATTTCTCTTATTATTTATCTCTCTCATTCTGTACTACACAGATTAACTACAGACAGAGCTATAAAACAGTGTTATTGGATGTAATTTTGATATGTGAGTTGGTTACAGTGCCATAATGCAAGGAAAAAATTAAAAGAAAAAAAACCCTTAACATTTAACTTTAATTTCCAAACAGTAGAAGTCTGAGTTTAGGGAACAGAACTTCAGGATGATGTTTCATACAACAATGGACTATCACTTAAATCAACTATTGCTTGGAACTTACATACAAACCTTAGAAAGACAATCAGATTTGTCTTTGTTGTTCTCAGCTATTTCTCAGGAACATTTAAATTCAGTGGAATATGAGGTAGAAACCCTACAGTTCTTATCACATATAGGTATCATCTTCCATGGAAATGAAAATGATTTCTTCAAACTTAATGACAGTGATAAATGATAAAATGGTCTTTAATTAAATTATTTACAGTTTTCATCTAGCCCAATTAGCAGTACAACTTATTTATAGGTGAATGGTGGATAATAGAACACTGTTAATTCTGATAAGCTGTGCTGGTTTTGACAGCAATAAAGTTAATTTTTTCTGTAGTAGCTTCTATGGGATGTTTTTGATTTGTGCTGAAAAGTGTTGATAATACGGGATATTTTCATTATTGCTGAGCAGCGCTTACACAGAGTCAAGGCCTTTTCTGCTTCTCACCCCACCCCACCAACAAGGAGGCTGGGGGTGCACAAGAAATTGAGGGGGGACACAGCTGGGACAGCTGACCCCAACTGACCAAAGGGATATTCCATACCATATGACGTCATGCTCAGCATATAAAGCTGGAGAAAGAAGAAGGAAGGGGGTGACATTTGTAGTGTTGGTGTTCTGTCTTCCCGAGTAACTGTGATGTGTTTTGGAGCCTTGCTTTCCTGGAGATGGCTGAACACCTGCCTGCTAATGAATTCCTTGTTTTGCTTTGCTTGCTTGCACAGCTTTTGCTTTACTTATTAAATTGTCTTTATCTCAACCCAAGACTTTCCTTACTTTTACTCTTCTGATTCTCTCCCCCATCCCACTGCAGAGGAGTAAGTTAGTGGCTGTGCGGTCCTTAGTTGTCTACTGGGGTTAAACCATGGCGTAAGCCTTGAACAAGTTTATAAGAATGTCATTAGGTATAACGACGAGTGTAGTGGTTAATTCAAACTCAGTATATCTGGGGAACAATCTTGTGGGTTGATGGCTGTACAAAAAAAAAAAAGATACAGAAAATAAGTTTAATCTCTTCTCCAATCTTTACATTATGATGCCTGGTCCTGAACATTTTTCTTGCAATAACTTATTATATTGCATTAAGTTTTATCCATTTCTTATTACTTTGTTATGAATTGATTGCCTTCATATTACGTTACATTTGAGTAATAATAGCAATAAAACTTACTGGACATTGCCCCATAATTGTTTGATATATGTTGTCAGTACAACTTGCTATACTGTTTAAAAAAACAATCTGATTTGCTGTTTTAATATTAACATAAGCAATCACAGAGGCTTTCTGAGGACATGTAATACATCTTAATGCTTGCCTATACAGTCAGGGGTGAGACACAGTCACTCATGTAGGCAGGCTTGACATCACTGAGGAGGTCCATGGAGCCTCATTGTCTTCTTCATTCTGCCTGCTTTGTGGAGAATTTCATTGTTCCTTTTAGGAGGACAAGATGTCCTACTGAAGGTTGCATGTTCCTTGATGGGAGCAGCTTCATATTGCCTATGAGAGTTATGCAAAGTAAATAAGACACCCTGAATCCAGCTCTGTCAGGCAAAAACTTCTCTGTCATATAGCAGTCAGGCTACCATTTAAAAATAGTAGTCAAGAATAATTTATATATTGTTACGAAATTCAAATTGAAAAGTGGTTGTAATAATCAAATCCCGAGGTTCCATGATTGATGTGTGTTGGAAAGGGGCAGAAAATTGTTTTTTTCCAGAGTAAAATAAAAAATGAAGACCAAAAATGGGCCCAAAAAATCTTTTAGTCAACAAATTAAGTCAGAGTAAAACATAAGACTTTACCTAAATGAGCAAAAAATAGAAATAAATTAGTGATACGTAAGTGAAAGACTGGATTTCTCTTCATGTCATTTGACAGTAGGCCTTAGGACAGATCCAGAATCATGCTTCTGGCTGGATGTCAAAAGGCCTTAACTGTTCTCCATTCCCACACCTAGATAGCTGTGGTCACCATAATTACTTATCAATAATAACACAATCTGAGAGGGATTCAACAAGGAAGAAGACATTATTTTATCATAGTTATCTCATTTTTATATCAAGCTTTTTTCACACTGCCTTAGCAAAATAAAATGCTTCATGTTGACTGAGGTTAGCTGCCACAAAGATTACTAAGGGGTAAATCCTGCACATATTCTAGGGCTGGATTTTACTTAACTGATTTTATTTGCATTACAGTGGGAGAAAAAATATACATATCTGTTTTGAAAAATACTGAGAAATGACAAAATAGTGGACAGAAAAGTATTAATACAAATGGAAGTTTGTACTTATAAACAGTATTCTAGTGGAAAAAAAGGAAGTTGAAAAATGATCATTTATTAAGATATCAAGTATGATTTAGTATAACTCCCAGGATACATAATATTAAACAAAAATTTGGTTCATTAAAGAAACAATGAGCGACAACATGTCGTTGTATGAACTGGATTTCTGTGTTTGAAAGAGATAATTTTCACTGTCCAGTACTGCAGAGAGCAGAGAATCAAGAACATCACACATAGACAGCTTCAAAATTAAAATATGTATTAAAAATATGATTAACTCTAGGTGCATTTGGAGAGAACTTTAAAAAATGAATAAGGCTTAATTGTCTTCAGTACCTCATGGAAGTCAATGCAGGAAGAGAACAGAAGAATCAAAGCTGCATGAGTAACAAACCCAGCATGTGGTGTCAAGTCATTATAAACCCCATTGAGATCCCCCTTGGTGGTATTGCTAAATCTAAAACTGGATGGAATATATGAAATAATTGACTCTTTGTTAGTTATCTATTTATAGGATTGGTTTCCTTCTGAAAACTTTTAAAAAAGTGAGGTATTCATTTGGATAATTGTAAACATCTGAATCCAAAGTTATTCTGCTTAAAAAGCCCTAGAGACAGACCTAAAGAGAAGATGATGGCATTTAAGACTCAAAGGAAACAATTCTTAAACAAAACACAGAAAAAATGTTCCTAGTTTTAACTGACATTAGTCTGTTAAAATCAATTGAAATTTTCTGACTTTCGTATGGCACAGAATGTGCATTGGAATAATATCAAAGGAAGCTATATTTGTGTAAATATAAACCATAAGAAAATCTCTGGACATATACAAAATATTTCTAAAAATCTTCAGACAGGTTTAAGCCTTTTCTCTTTCATGTTAGTTGAATAAATGAGAAAATATTCCTTTGAGAAATGGAAGCAGAATATTTGCAATGCTGTTTCACAATGAATCACTTAAAGTCTTGACCCTGCCTTTTTCCACAAAGGAGGCTGTGGACCCATTGTGGGCTAGTTGTGAAATCTGGCAGTGAAGTCTGTGAGATGGGTTAAAAGGGTAGGAGAGAAATTTTCCCTTCCTAGAATAGCTTCTACATTCAGCCATATCTCATTGTTAAAGTAAATTCAAATGATCTGGAGCTTGTTCTCCCACTGAAAGATATAAAAGCCATTTTTAAGAATGTCAAAAGGTTATTTGAAAGTCCCAAATAGACTTTGTGATATTGCTCTGTTTTTGTTTTGCTTTTTTATTCCTCAAAGATACTTTGTAGTTGAAAAAAAACAATGTCACACTAAACAGTGCACACCAAACAGTGCTACCAAATTTTGAAGTTGTGTTACATGACTGCCTGGACCTGACACGACCTTTCACATATAGTAGATTTTTAAAGAAAATATGTTTAATATGGTGGCTTTAGGGTTAGAAAGAACTCAACTACATAAGTTTTCCACTTTCTATGAAGACATATAAAAGAGAGTTTAATAGAAATCTAGGAGTTTGGTGAGAAGGTTTACATATTACAACTGTGCTGGTGAATTATTTGGTGCTTTTTCAGATCTGTGGGATATTCTTTATTTTATTGTTGTAGAGAAGATAATATATCAACATATCTGGAGAAACACACTGGAAATTGTGTCAAATTTTATTTTGGAAATATAAAAACAATGTAAATCTAACTAAACTTTACTTAGAATTCTTCTCCCTGGCAGAAGTTAACTTTCCGTGCTTCGGTAGGTATGACCAGTTTCTGTCCAGGTCTAGTGTCCATAATGTGTGTAGTATGTTAATAAGTTGGAGCAGGTTCAGATATAGCCATCAGATCACTGAGAAATTGAAAAACATGCTTTGTGATAGAAGGTATTAAGGGTCTTAACCTATGCAGTTTATAAGAGAAAATATGTTGATAAATTTTTAGTGTTTTTATTTGCCATAAACGTCTTATAATGTTTCCTAGGTATGCATGGAGCAGTCCAGGCCTGTACAATGATTTTTCTTGGAAGTTAAATTGAAGGAAGGTATAATATGCATAAATATGACTAAAAGACCAAAAGGATTTTTTAAAAAATTATTTGATTTTTTGAATTTTGAATAGTGACAGATAGGAAACAGAAAAGGTCTATAAACAGCTCTTCTGCACCTTGCAGGTCTTCTTGCAGGTCCTTTTCTCAGTCAAATAAGAAACCTTCTAGGTTTCAGAAAAGTCTGTGCGGCTTTCTTTGGTCCTTAGGAAGAAACCTAGCTGGCTAGTAGCTGCTTCTTTCAGAGACTCTTGGACATCATGTGAGCTAGATACTCTCAGCTTCTTGCTGTAATTCCCTCTTTAATGAACTCTCAGAAACACTGTGCAGTCTGGAACCATTTCCCTGCTAAGCAGGCTCAGTCATTATCTGGGGACCAGGCACAACCTGTTGTCCCTCCTGATTGTCAGCAGTGTTAAAGAAATAATACAACACTTAGGTGAGAAGCCAAACAGTCCATCAAACCAGGACTGAAGATTTGCAAGTAGGAAGTAGATAGACTAAAAATAGAGTTATATTTTAAAGAATGAATATAGCAGACCAGGAGAATAGCTGACCATAGAATATTCTTCATATTTCTAAACTTCTAAGTCAAGGGCTGGAATTCTATTGTATAATTCAAAGAAAATAATTATTTTACATTCTTCAACCTGTATTATGCAGAATTGTAAAGCTACATCATCTAATTATCAAACTATTTAAAGTGTCAAAGATTATGATATTTTTTTTATTTTTACTGTCTAATGTTTTGCTATTGCCCTCAGTGCTTGTGAACAGTGGCAATATCTGAAAATTCCCACTGTAAACACTTCTGCATTTTCTGTAACCTTTTACACAAGTCTGTTCTGAAAGTTATAGACTATTGTACTTATTAATATTCTAATGCTTACTCTGAAATTGTAAGATGTTGTAGATAGAAACTAGTACAGAACTCATCCCATGGCCCTCACACTATGCCATACCACATCATTATGTATTTTCTATATGTAGCAATGAATCTGCTCAGTATGTTCAATTACTTGCCAAAATATTTGCTTATTTGAGAAGGCAGCTATAAAATACACTAATAAACAAATCTTCAATTTAAGTTGCAGTATCTTGCAAAGGGAAGAGACATAAAAAAGATTTTAATTTCTTGAAAATAAACTTTTATATTACACTACAGACACAAATTGTCCCCATGCAAACTTGTAACTCTAAGTTATTACCTTTTGATATACATGAGATCATAATAACCATAATTTTTCCTTATTACACCTCTACGTAAACCTCTGTGGTTGACATCCGTTCCTGATTAAAAACTCTCCCCTAAAATACTTAATATTCCGTAACAAGTTTGATTCCATCCAAGACAGACCTGTACCACATTTTCTTACACAAGCCAGGCTTTCTGATTACTAAAATAATGTGGGGGTTTCTTTACCAGTTTGAACATAATTTTCTCTACCTACCTGCTCTTTAGGTAACAAAAAACACAAAAGAATGATCCACAAAGTTTAAGTAAGTTTTGTGGTGATAAAATTTGGAGGACTATTTTTCAGCTGCTGATTACTTTACAAGCAGTGATACACAAATTTCTTATTTACAGAAATATTCACATTGTAGGAATAGAAATGTTTTGCGGACTTTCTTGTCCTAATATGTCATTTTAAAGAAACTCCTTATCAATGAGGGGTCTGGTCGATATCTGCTAGCCAGATACTGAATGAAAAAAATAAACAAGCAATGAGGTATAACTTTGTGGTTTCATTTTAGGACTCCTGCTGCAACCTCAAGCAAATGAAAAAAAAAAAAAAGGACATGAATATCTTTAGCAAATCTATGAAGTTTTAAATAAAGTATCTTAATCATAAATGTCTATTTCAGAAAGACTTTTTTTCCCTAAAGTCTCTACTATCAGAATTCCTTTTTTTATTTTCTGAATTTTCAACATATTTTTGTGCTTTTACTTAGAAGTATTATCAAAATGATTGAAAATGTTACACTTAGCAGAACTTGGTGTTCACTAACACTACTAACGAAATGTTCATTTAGAAAAAAAGTGAGAAAAGAATAAGTCTGGTACAAATTATGTGATATCACTAACATTTGATATTATAATTTCTCACAGAAAGTGGTCTCTTTTTATTTTTAGGTGATGAAACACAAATGAGGTAGATCTTTCCTGCTTTGCAGCTACTCTTAATATGAACAAAATGTACAACAGTTTTTCTAGTACCAGCTTTCGAACAGGTACACTTTGTTTTCTTGCTAGTGCTCACTGTCTCCTAGGAGATGAATCACATTGTCAAAGGGTATGCGAAACTAAAAATCAAGACAGAAGTTATTAACTGGATGAGGCTGTTCTTAATGTCTACCTTCCCCTCGAGCAAAGCAGGGAATCTGAATCATAAGAGCAAGAACATAGATTCAGAAAGGAAGGAAAAATTAATCCAACCATCTGCTTTGCATCTAACCGAATGAAAGAATACCAGGTTCACAGGAAATTCAAGTAGAAGATGTGAAAAAAAGAGACTTCATAAAATAAAACAGTTAATGAGTAAGAGTATTTACCAAATCATAAAGAGCACCATGAGTTAAGTAAGTATCACCATGAGGTAGTGCCACAGAAACAGCAGGACACTTGAGACCTGAGCACACTTCAGGTGATCTAGGTCTGTTTCACAGCATTGGACACTTGCACTCACATCTGTGACTGCAGCCCTGCTATCCACCCACCTTGCCCTTGGACTAGAATATTCTCAGGATGGCTTGTTGAGAGCCAGAGGACCTGAAAGGGAGGAGACCAAGAAACTGTGGCTCTCAAGGCCTAGCGTTCCAAGAAAGCTGCCCAGAAAACATTGAGGAAAGCAGGTTAGGTTTGTTTACAGTTTTTACTTTTACAGAAGTTAATGGACTCCAGAGCATTCTCACAGCACATTTCTGCTTGACAAATCAATATTTTCCAGTGAAAAATTGCTCCACTTGGGGAATTCCAGGCTAGGATTATTTAGACTGGTTTTCAAGAAAAACAGACACTTTAAATATTAGCTGTTCCACTCACTTCTTGATATAAAAAAAAATTTGAAGTGCCTAAAGAATAAAAAGACACAGTTGTCAACTATAGTGATGCATTATTATGTTTTTGAGAAGGTTTATACAAAGAAGTATGATTTTTCTCCTTTTTGCACTGAAGTAATATTTAACAAAATGTATTAATCCTCCTGAAGAATGACATTTTGTAAAACATGGTGGATTTCGTCTCATGTTTGTTTTGTGCCGTCTTCTTATCATGGGTACATACACAAAGCCACATGCACATACATGCACATGCACACTCCTGCCCATTCTTTCAGAGGCTTAAATGACAGCCTGTCTTGTTCCAAAATCGAGCATATTATAAGAACGACACATTTTCTTTTTCCCCACAGCACTAAATGACTCAAAAAGGCCTGCTTGAACATAGCTGTCATGGCACTGCCTTGCATACCTGCCCACTTGCCCAGTTTGCAAAGGGGAGGGTGACAAGAAGTCAGGAAGGATGAGTGGGGGGCGGTGGTTGGTTTCTATTTGGAGAAAACTATTTGGAAAACTGTAAAGTTCTTTTATCTGTCAATGATATAACAGAGTCTGACATGCCTTGCAGTAGGCAGAAGCAGCTGTCAGTAGCAGTATAATTTATTAGTGTCTTTTTTTGAATAAGGGGTCTGACAGACTAACATGGGAGCAAAGGGGAAATCTGCCAAGTCATTGGCTTGCACCTCAGGCTCAGACTGCCGATAGCCCACTGTGGAATGTACACAGCATTAAATATGTATTGATTAATTCAGTGGCATGGTCTGCTGACTGCATTGTCAGTGATAAAGAAAATGGCTGAGGCATCACTTCCTCTTGTAGCTGAGAAAGAGTCGCACGCCCAACACACTGAACTTCTAAAATCCTCACCAGGAATAGCTAGAGTTGTCCAAAACCAGGATGGCCTAGAAGACATTTTTTATGCATGTGTAAAACAAAAATAAATTGACAATGAAAAAAAAATGGTATGGTGGGAAGAAAGTGATTTGAAAACAACACAAGTAGTAATTATTACCTAATAATTATACAGTAAGAAAATCAATTTGATTGATGACGTTGTGCCGCTGTTGTTTAAGATCTAGAGTGAGTATCATCAAAAAAAAAAAAAAAAAGAAAAAAGAGGAACTCAATTGTCTGTGCTTATTAGATTAATATTAGAAAGTGGTAGTGAACAGAAAACACCTGCTTTTTTACTTTTTTAGTTCTTACTACTGTTTTGGGAAGTGTCAGAGGGAAGGTGACTTGAACATTCCACAGAGTGCCCCTCATAGCACTACACATGAGGTCCAATCCCACATAGACTTGTGATAGCTACTAAATACTGTTTAAAAAGACAACATGTAATGTCAATGTTTAAAAGTCAACATTTCCTCACATTAGTTTCTCTAATATGTAAATTGTGTTTGTGGCTGGATTTTTTGGGGGGAGTTTTTCTGAGGTAGTTTTGGTTTGTTTGTTTTTTTTTCCCCCTGTAGCAGTTCATGAACAAAAAGTAACTGTAGTAATTTCATGGTAAAAACTGGTAAGTAATGTCTTAATGGTGAATCCTGAATGTGTTATACTGAGGGACTATCAAAATACAAAAGACCAAGCAAATTTTAGGAAGTTATCCCTCTAGATTTCATGAACATGACTGCAGGCAAGAGCTACTTCTGTACTTCAGGGTTCATTATCTCAAAGAGTGTATTGTGAGCCTTTTAAAAGACTTTGCCATGCAACAGAGAAACAGAAACTGAATTAACAACTGCCTCAACTTGATAATGAAGCCAAAGAACAATTCCTAAGTCAATCTATTGTTAATTGATACTGTGCTATTAATGTTGGAGAAAAAGGTAGCAGTGATTTAGGGGAAGGTTTTAGTGGTGATGATTTTGTTCCCATTCTCCATGGTCCTACAAAAAGAGTGAAGTATTATGCTGAAGTATTTCTGTACAATTTTATCCTTTTAATCTTCTCAGCTGGTGGAAAATATGCATCTTTAGTAATAACTGCACAAATCATGATTTTATGCAGCTAAGATCTAAAAAATTAATTTCAGTGAAATGCATGCAAAGATTTTGCTGATCCTAATAGATAAGTAGGTTCAACTTGTACTTGCTGGGCTTTCAGAAATGGTGTCTATATTAACATTTCTGCACTGGACTCTGTCTTCCCCTCTACCATCTCCCAATGATAGAAAAAAAAAGGTACTGTTTAGCAATCTTGTCAATTAAATACATGAAGAACCTGATTATAATTTCATTTTAATAAGAATATTGGATTTGCTTTTCAAACAAAAAAGAAAGAGAGCAATTTTAAAGCCTCTTTTTATCTTGAATATTTTGCTCATATTTTACAGGCCAACTTCATAGTTATGTAAACCTTGGAGATTGCATTAAACTTTCCTGGGAACATGTTATTCCATAACTAATAATTTTAGTTTCTTGCAACTTCCTGTGAAGTTGTTTGGATGGGTGACTACTCAATAAAGTGTTTGTCGCTGAACCTTTGGTCTGATCTATTCTCTCCGTTTCTGTATTCCTACAGATACATATTTTACAGGTAAATGTTAATTGATTTGTTGTACTGGGAATGTTGCACAACTTTTTTCATATACTACGTATGGGAGGAAAAAGCTTTCTGTATCTGACACAAAGCTGTCAAGTGGTCCTTGCCAGTGTGGAGGGGTCTCCTGAGATATTTAATGGCAGTATTGTCTCCCAGTGGGCAGATTATAAATCATCATATGGAAAGACTAAATAATCTGAAATGTATACTCTTAAAGACATACAACTTTGTCCTCCATATGTATCATATTCAGAAATTTTAAATCAATCTTTCTCTTTGGGATGGAAGTGAAGCCTTTATTCTGGGAACATTATAGGCTTTGCAGAGGCAGAGGTGGTGCCATTACCAGTCTTTCACATGTATAGGCATTTCTGCAAACAAAAAGTGACACAGAGTATATTAGCCTTGTTGAGAAGCAACAGCCTGTGTAAAAATATCTTCTGGTACAAAAATATTCTTCTGCAGCTAATAAGAACATTCAAATTTGATTTGAGCCTCCCCAAAATGCTTAGAAGATTATTTTGTAGTCTTGGCTTTGTGATCACATCCTAATTCTGGTGCATGTTTTAATTTCTGGATTACTGAAAAACAAATGTAAGAAACAATATAATAAAAATCCACACTAGAAATACTGTCTTAGGCCTTATAATATAAGGAATAAAAGGATATTTGGTTCTGAAAATTTTCAGAAGTAACTTTCTCAAGGTTTTCAATCTAAAAAAGAAAAAATATCTCTATTCCAGAACCATGAAAGCTTGACTGGAATCCCAAAAACTACTCAAAGATAGAATGTTCAATTAATTTATTATACTTAGTAGGAAAGAAAATACATAGCAGGCAAGGGAGCGGCAATTATAATATGCCAACTCACAATGTGTCCTGAATCCAAAGCAAATCAGATACCATAAGGGTAAAAGTGTAAATTTTTTTACATAGCTGTGTTGTTTAGGAACCTTAAGAAATGGGTCACTGATCCCATCACCATGGTTAATGTTAGGTTATGTGGTAAAAAGTTTGTCTCCACCCACATGTGTGTGTCTCCACACACATGGTCCCAATAGTGGGCAGGGGCATTCCAATGCCCCAGTGTCATGGTTTAGCCCCAGTCAGCAACTGTGCACCACAGAGTCGCTCACTCACTCTCCCCAACCCTGTGGGGTGGTGAAGAGAATCAGAAAGGCCAAAGTAGGAAAATTCATGGGCTGAGATAAGAACAGTTTAATAATTAAAATAAAATGGTAACAGTGATAGTAATAATAATAATAATCATCATCATCATCTAGTGAAAAGGAAATTAATGAGAGAGAAAGAGAAAGGAGGGGAATAAAAAGAACAAAAAACAAGTGATGCAACAGCTCACCACCTGCCAACCAATACTGCCGGTACCCAAGCTGTGATTGCTGCTTCCTCCGGCCAATTCTTCCCAGTTAATATACTGGGTGTGATGTCATATGATACGGATTAGCCCTTTGGCCAGTTTGGATCCGCTGTCTTGGCTGTGCTCCCTCCCCTCCCACCTTCTTGTATGCATGGCAGAACATGGGAGGCTGGAAAAGTCCTTGACTAGTAAAAGCACTACCCAGCAACAACTAAAACATCAGTGTGTTATCAATATTATTCTCATACTAAGTCCAAAACACAGCACTACACCAGCTACAATGAGGAAAATTAACTCTATCCCATCCCAGCTGAAATCATGACACCCAGTCAGAGATATGAACCCCTGCCCTGAACCCCAAAGGGCTAAGAGCTTCAGCTGTGGGTGTTGGGGGACACCCAACACCAGGAGTCAGCAGGGACAGCTTCCAAAGGTATTTCACAGGTTGTGCCTAGGGGTACAGGAAACAGCATTGGGAGATTGCACAAGACTGTTCATGGGCAGTTTAGGGGAGAAACTGAAGGTGGAGAAAGGAAGGGATCAAAGTTATTTGAGAAGGAACAGGCACAGTAAAATAAACAGATAAGGGGATAAAAGGGACTGGTCATATGTTAACAGTTCCTGGTTAGTACATGTACCTGGCTGTGCCCTGAACCTGATCAGCATAGACGATCCTCTCTTCTTATTAAACTCCATCTCTAAGTCATTTCCTGGGTGAGGGACTCTCTATTTTGTGCCAGTGGGTGGGTGGGTGGATCTGACAACCAGTATGGGACCGTGGGTCAGCGGGGCCATGTGTCTGGGGCTCAGCAACTGGAGACCAAGGTGCGTGTGCATGGTGTGGGTGTTTATGTCACTGTGTAAGCACTAGAAAACAGGATACTGAAGTATCCAGCAAGAAGGATAAGAGTCTTGGGAGTCAGGTATTGGAGGTCCCCTTATTCTGGGCTGGGTGCTGGAGAGACCACAAGGTCTGCTTGTTGGTTACTGGTGGGACCAGAAGGTTCAAGCCAGTGACTGGGGAATCCACGGGGTCTGGGGTTCAGCTCCTGGTGCAGTCATAGGTCTAGCCCAGCTGCTGAAGACACCTATTTACATGTGGTCATGCAACTGGGACATCGTGGGATCCAGGAGCCAGCTGCTAGGTCTTTAAGGAGAGCTACATATATATTTATATGTATATATATTCTGCTAATGTGCTTTTATGCTGGGAGAAGGGAACTGCATGAAGTTGTTGGAGCTGCCTGCATTTGAGCAAGTGCTGTGCTTTTTGTCTGTGTTGATCTGTGCAGCAAACCATGTGTAAATGTACTGTGTATATGTGCACTTGTGCCTGTTGGGAACACACAGTCAGCTTCACTCCTAGATAGACCCGGTGACATGGAACTGCAGCAGTCTTGCCTCTGTTGGAGTACCAGATTCAGCAACTTCTAACAGTTAGGACCCATGGGACAAATGTACAATTGAAATGTTATTACCTTCCTTCCAAGAAAAAACAGAAGAATTTCTTGTAAATTGTTTTTACGTGGATGCTGAGAAATCTTTGCTTAACCAGAAAATCTTTTTTGTAAATAATGACTTCAGAGACCTTGAGGCAATTTGTAGATGGCTGAAATGCACATACAAACAGGAAGAGGGGTTTTAGATTTAAAGCAAGATGTTAAGTCTCCAGGGGCCCAGTCCATAAAGGTATTTAGTAGTTAAGTTTTCCTTAGGGGGGTCAATGTAGACATCAGTTATTGGGGAAGACAGTGTATCTGTCTTATCATTGATCACACTAAGAGTCCTTAGGGTGAGTGGGTATTTGTCTTGGGAAGACTCATTTTTGAAGACAGCATTCAAATTCAAATCCATATTCAAAATTCAATCAGTTAAAATGAGGCTTCATTGCAGCAATGTATACTTACTGCCCTTTTTAATTTCTCAAAGCTTTGTATGGAGCTTAGGTCAGCACCTATTTTACCTCAGAGTTACAACAACTTGTCTTTGTAAGAGGATGCACACCTATTTGATCTGTCATCTTCATGATAATGGACTCTCTCTGGGTGGATACAGTCTTTCTGGTAAGTTCCCCCTGTGCAGTTCAGGAATCCATGTATATACAAAGACTTCTTTCTTGTACGTCCTTCCTGCTGTTACACTACCCAGTGTAAATAATTCAGTCTAAAACTGCTCATTGTGTATAAAGAAAATTTAAGAGAAAGCTCCAAGATCTCTGAGATACTTAGATGCTCGAGGGATTCTTTAATTGTCATCTGATTCCTCTGAGATACAGGCAAATAACCTACATCCCAAGTACAATGCACCATCATTCCCAAATGTATACATTATTTTATGAGCTTATACCAAGTATGACAATTTCAGTGCATATAAAAAAAAAGTCATGGTTGAATAGCCCTTGAGACCCACCCTACATTTTCCTTTCACAAAATTATTGCAATGAGAATACACAGCTATATTCTCTTCAGACTTTCCAAAAAAAAAAAAAGATCTTTTTTAAGGATGATTTCTACAACAGAAAGTCTCTACATAGCACTGCTTTATTAGTTCTCTAACACACTTTTATCAGCTTCCTCCTGAGAGCAACTCTATTATCATTTCTCTTTGGAGAAGCACAATCTTTCCTTATAATCCTAAGGTCACATAGCTCAGTTGAGCCAATATTTGCCACTTGGTACTCCCTTCATCTTTCCTTGCTGTGGATGTGGTTACACCATGCTGTTGGGTTTTATAACCTGTGTTCGTAAGTTGTTGCTGTCTTTTTTTAGATCTAGAATTTATGCAGTCTCTTGGCTGTCTATCGCTTTTAGGTCAAGAACATTTCTCCCTTGTTGCTTTTGATGAGGTAACTTCTGTTCTGTAGCTATTACTGTCAATACACTAAACTGAAGATATCATTCTGATAGAGGACAGAGAAGGAAAGAGAGGGAATTCCTAAATTTTTAAACCCTGGGAGATCTCCCATAAAATTTGTGTTTAAGATTCAGAATATTTCTGATCTCTGAGTTCCTTTAGAGGAATTAGAAACAAGCCCAGTTGTCCTTTTGATTTCTTCATCATACATGCCTGACAGTGAGAGTCTGGAGTTTCAATATATTGTTTGGTACCTATTTGTCTTCCCTTTTTATTTCTCGAAGCGATAATACCTCATTTGAGATACACTATCTTAATCACTTCAAGTTATTGTAACATTGTAATATTGTAATATTGGCAAATGCTTCCAGGTTAAATCTTTTTCAGGGTACATTCCTTCCTCTCCATTATGCCTTGCCATCCTTTATTTCTTGTTGTGAGATTCCCTAGATAAGGACGTAGCTCAATTCCTTGATGGTGGAAGAAAGGCAACCTACTTCACAGGTTTCAAGTGTTCACTCCAAAAAAAAATTAGATTCTGACATGAATTAAAGTTGATCAGAAGTTCCTGTTGTAAACATCATAAGGACTAATTTCAACTCTTTTCTTTCCTTCTGCTCTCTAGAGAGACAGAACAGAAGGAGCTTACAGCTCCTGATAAAACAATTTGTTATCCTCTTCACTTTTGCAACCCAGAAATGGTATGTAAACTATGGTTTAGATAACCATAAATCCTGTGTCTGAAGTAATCCCTGTAGTTTCTGTAATGAGTAATTCAGGATTTGCTACCTCACACCTTGTGAGGTGAAGGGATGCAGTTCTGTACCAATTCATGTACACCATTTCCTCTTCTCCTGCATTGTTTCCTATGTGATAATAGACAAGTTTGCCTCAATACCTCCAAATAGATGATATAAAGAAATAAATAGTAATTTAAAAAGAGGTCTCATTGATAATATGTATGAACATTTCTTTTATGCAGTTATATTTTCAACCACTTGAGTGCTTTGATGTTTTTTTACATTTTTGAGGTTGTTTATAACAGTGCTAACAGAACACTTCAAACTCCAGATGAAGAGTCAGCCTGAGGGCCTAGAGGCAGCAAGCTTGTGAACTAAAATTAGCACGCTGTGAATTGCATGCTTGCCAGCGTTTAGAACTATGGTAAACCAACAGTTACCCATTAAAAGTCAATGTCAATACATAAGACATTTGTAAAGGTTTCACTGTATTTCAGATCAAACCCAGTAAAATATGTCTGGCATAATTTTACAGTCTTTTTAAGACTCAAAAGTTCATTTCAAAAGAAATCCTCAGCAGATTCAAAAAATCCTTGCTTAAATCTAGGGCAATTATCCTTTAATTTCCACTCTTTTTTCCCAGTTATTGTTTCTGTCCTTTATTATCCAAAATAAAATATTTTAATTAACATAGTCAGGCATTGCTCCATTATTACTTTTATCAATTACAGAATCACAGAATGGCAGGGGTTGGAAGGGACCTCTGGAGATCGTCTTGTCCAGCCAACCCTGTTCAGCAGGCACACCTAGAGCAGGGGGCACAGGAACACATCCAGGCAGGTTTTGAATGTCTCCAGGGAAGGAGACTCCACAACCTCCCTGAGCAGCCTGTTCCACTGCTCTGTCACCCTCACAGGAAAGAAGTTTTTTCTCATATTGAGGTGGAACTTTCTGTGTTCCAACTTGTGCCCATTGCCCGTTGTCCTGTCATTGGGCACCACTGAAAAGAGTCTAGTCCCATTGTCCTGACACCCACCCTTATGATATTTATAGGTATTGATGAGATGCTCCCTCAGTCTTCTCTTCTCTAGGCTGAACAAACCCAAGTCTCAAAGCTTTTCCTCGTAAGGGAGATGTTCCAGTCTCCTGATCAACTTTGTAGCTCTCTGCTGGACTTGCTCAAGCTGTTCCCAGTACTCCAAATGTGGTCTCACTAGGGCAGAGTAAAAGGGGAGGATAACCTCCCTTGACCTGCTGGCCACAGTCCTTTTAATGCAGCCCAGGACATTGTTGGCCTTCACGGCTACGAGAGCACATTGCTGCCTCATGGTCAACTTGCTGTCCATCAGCACTCCCAGGTCCTTCTCAACTGAGCCGCTTTCCAGTAGTTCAGCCCCCAGCATGTACTTGTCCATGGGGTTGTTCCTCCGCACGTGCAGGACCTTGCACTTGCTTTTGTTGAATTTCATGATGCTCCCCTCAGCCCAGCTCTCCAGACTGTCCAGGTCTTCCTGAATGGCAGCTCAGCCTTCTGGTGTATCAGCCACTGCTCCCATCTTAGTATAGTCAGTGAACTTGCTGATGCTACACTCTGTCCATTCGTCTAGGTCATTGATGAATATATTGAGCAGGACTGGACCCAGCACAGACCCCTGGGGAACACCTCTGGCTTCTGCATAAATTTTCCATCAAACAGACGACACATTTTTATTCTTTTAATACACTATATATAACCATTATACTAATGCTGGGTCTTCAGTGTATTCATATTTTGAACATTTAATCAATTCAAGCAATATAATTTGTACATCAGACTGAGTTTAAAATTTAAGCTATGTGTTCATCAGCTATGCTGATGTGTATATCAAAGTCCCATCAGCCTCCTATATACCAAGGTCCCTAATGTGCTCACATTTGACTAACCATTTTTCTTTATATTCTTTTTAGAAAAAAATAGCAGCTATATGCTGTAGATCAACCAGGTGAAAGATCAAGGTGCCACCAATCCCCCAGAATCTCTCTGTGGTAGGGTTTCACTTATATGAGATATGCCAGAATAATCCTAACCTGCAATACAAATTCTCTGTTCAAGACAACTTCTTAATCAGAAATAAAAGATCCTTTCATAGCCATAAATCAACTGATTAACATGAGCCTTTCTATGTAAGCAAGATTAGGTTTCTGAGAAAAAGATTGTCTACTTAATCTCATATATTATTTACCTCTGACAGTGATCAGTCTCTGATATGAAAGACAATGGAGAATATAACATAAAACAAGATCTATTTGACCAATGTTGCATCAAGAGAAAGATGAGTTCTCAAACTTACAACTAGAAGAAGCCTTTAAACAGGAAATCTATTTACAGTAATTACATTTATGCAAATCAGTGAATAACTGATTCATAGGTACAGAAATACACAGCTGAAGACCAGGAGATGAACACAACCAAGAACCCAAATTCTTTGCATCTTTATACATTTTATTTCCCAAACTGGAGTAAAACTTACTCTTTAATAAAGAAATCTAATCTCTCCTAGGAAGATTTCCTCTGAGAATAACACCAGCTCGCTAGCACTCTATTAAATATCTAATTACATCACAGCTAGGAAATTGCATCCTATTTCAAGCCTGAGTTTGTCTAATTTTAGTTTTCAGCCCCTGGATCTTGTTACATGTTTGTCATCAATCGTGAAGAACCTCTGTTCACTAATATTTTTTGCCATGTGTTCCTTTGTTTAGTGATTGAGTCACCTTTTGAAGTTCTCTTTGGCAAAGTCAATCTTTTTAAGACTTATATAATAAGATTTATTTTCCAGTCCAGGGACCTTTTCTTTCATAATATTTATAAGTCATTCTGATGTTCCATATTTCCTTTAAAGATTGAGCATAAAATTTAGACTCAGCATGGTATTCCAGTGGGGACAATAGCTGTGCTATAAAATGACCAAAGTAGGAGCATTTCCCTGTGTATAAATTTTACTCCTACTTTTCTATATCCAGGAATCTCATTAATCCTCATAACTTTAAAGTAGAAGCTTATGCTGAGATTGTTAGGTCTCTTAGTCCCTGCCTTCCAAGACAGTCTTTCATGCCATCCTTCTTTGATTTTCCTCAGTGGAATGGTTTGTACTTAGCTCCTGAATGCATCTTTTGTTCAAATGTAATCAATCCACTGCATCTGAAAAGCAGGATAGTCAGTCAGAAGGAATCACACTGATCTGGTGGAAAAGCATGAGTTTCTAGATTTGGAGTAAGAAATTAGAAGATGTTAAGTCATGGAAAATCAGATCTTCCTTACATACTCTCCACCATGGTAAATATACATCTGAAATTCCATGTACAATGGAAAGAATTGTGTCGCTACTATAGCAATAACAAATCCAGTAAACTCATATGGGAACCCTATAGTCATTGAATCACAGAACCACAGAATAGTTGAGGCTGGAAGGAACCACTGGAGGTCATCTGGTTTAACCTTCCTGTTCAAACAGGGTCACTTAGAGCTGATTGCTCAGGATCATGTGCAGATGACTTTTGAATATCTTGAAGGATGGACACTCTACAGCCTCCCTGGGCAACTTCTTACAGTACTCGTCATTCTCACAATAAAAAAAGTGTTCCCTGATATTCTAGACATGACCTCCTGTGTTTCAGTTTATGACCATCACCTCTGTCACTGTGTGCCACTGAGAAGAGCCTGGCTCTGTGTTCTTTGCACCCTCCCTTCAGCTATTTATATCCATTCATAAGAACCCCGCCTGAGCCTTCTCTTCTCAGAAGAGTCTTCTGAGTCTCTTCTGAGAGTCCCAGCTCTCTCAGCCTTTTGTCATAGGACAGATGCTCCAGTCCCTTCATCATCTTGGTGGCCCTTCATTGAACTCTGTCCAGTATGTCCATATCTCTTTTGTACTGGGGAGCCCAGAACAAGACACAGTACTCCAGGTGCGGCCTCACCAGTGCTGAGTAGAAGGGTATGATCACCTCCCTCGACCTGCCAGAAAAACTCCTCATAGTGCAGCCCAGGATACCATTAGCCACCTTTGCTGCAAGAGAATATTGCAGGCTCGTGTTCCATCAGGATCCCTAGGTCCTTTTCTGCAAATGTGCTTTCCAGTGGGTTTGGGGTTTTTCCTCCTCAGGTGTAAGCCTTTGCATATCTCCTTTGTTGAACTTCATGAGGTTCCTGTCAGCCCATTTCTACAGCCTGTCAAGGTCCCTCTCAAAAGCAGCACAGCCCTCTGGTGTGTCAGCCATGCCTCCCTGTTATGTAGTAATTAACTAAGAGAAAATTCCAAGGAGATGACTGGTTTTGAATATCACATCTCTACAAGCTTTAGCTACTGAACTGGTAACAAGCAGTCTGTAAGGGAAAAAGAGGTCCACAGTCCTGTGAATAACCTTTCTTGAAATTAGTTTTCTATGTCAGGTGAATCTTTCACTATGATAAAAAAAAAAAAAAGAAAAAAAAAAAGAAGTGTAGAGATATCACTTTCTCTCTCCAATTTTCTCTGATCCCACACATCAAAGTTGCACGGAAAGCCACCAAAGGAATATTTCATACCCTAGGATGTCACACTCAGTATATAAAGCTGGGGGAAGAAGAAGGAGAGGGGTATTCAAAGTGATGGCGTTTGCCTTCCCAAGTAACCGTTACGCTTGATAGAGCCCTGCTTTCCTGGAGATGGCTGAACCCCTGCCTGCCGATGGGAAGTAGGGAATGTACTCCTTGTTTTGCTTTGCTTTTGTGCACAGCCTTTCCTTTACCTATTAAACTGTCTTTATCTCAACCCATGAGTTTTCTCACTTTTACTTTTCTGATTCTCTCCCCCGTCCCACTGTGGGAGGAATGAGTGAGCAGCTGCGTGGTGCTTGGTTGCTGACTGGGGCTAAACCATGACAGTTGTCATATAAGAAAGTGCTCTGATTAAACACCATAGCATAAGCAGTCATAGTGTGTTTTCAGAGACTACCTCAAAAGTCATTGGAACCCCCCAGCCTTTTAGCTGTGATGTTGAAAAGTAAAGAATTTCTGAGTGTTAATTCTTCCTTTTCCCTTCTGTGTATGAACTCAGCCAAAGCCTTTCCCATTAAAGAGTGATCAAAAGGACTACAGAAAGAAAAATATTAGGACAATGCCAAAGATTGAGTGACAGACATTGGTTGGTGAAGGTGAAAGTGATACTTGTCTGTGAATTAATATCTAATGACACATACAAAGGTCTCTACTGTGTATTAAATTTAGACCCTCTCTTAGTGTTATTTTATGGTATGAAAGACTAATAAATCTCTGAATTTTAAGTGAGCATAAATATGCATAAATATTTATGCTAAGTATATAAATAGGGCTTTATTATCTCTGGTGGTTATTTTGAAGGAATTTTCAGCTTATTCAGATCCTGTGAAGAAGAAAACTAAATGTTGTTACTTGGTCATATTTGTTCTGAGGGATACTAAACCACAGCTTCTAACAGGACAAACACAATATAAAATTTAAATACTTCTTTTGCAAGGTTTTATTACTCACGCAAGTTATTTAACAATACTGATTATAACTTACAGCTAGCCTATGCTTTCCTCGTGATTTTTCTAAAAGTTAGGAGTGATACTTTTTCAGTAGTCAAGGTTAATTCTAAGCTACAAGTTGATTTTCAAAAACAAAAGGGGTGGCTGAGAGAAATATATCAACAAATAGCTGGCAAACTTCAGGGCATTTCAGCTTAAGACCTGGTGTCTACCAGAACCCTAAATAATAGAACTACTGAAGCCCTTCTGGAAATTGCTGCAGCCAAAGGCAACTCTACAGGTTCATCTCTGTATACTGTGGGATGGCAGATTCTAATCATTGAACAGAATTCTCAAATTAGTAACCTACTTAGAACATAAAAAACAGCAACAATAAAAATAATGCTCAAGGGTTATTAGCAACAGTGAAAAAGGCTACTTTACAACTAATGCTGATCTTTGGTAAAACTGCATAAAATCAAAAGTGTGTCCATTATTTAAAGGATATTCAACACAGAAGGAGCAATGCCTGAGATTAATAAATCTTTCTTTCCAGAATGCAATAGACTTCAGTGTTTCCAGCTTCTGACTTTGCTGTTGAATAATTTTTTAGATTGAACTTCAATAATTTCACCAACAACTGAAAAATTTATGAAATCATAATTATAACTGCCTCTTTTCTTAAACAAATGATAGTATTTATTTTGTAATTGAGATAGTAAGTATCTATAAAAGGTCCCACTTCAAATTGTAGAATGCATTTTGATTTGCTTATTATTTTGGCAGAATTTAATCAATTTGTCTGACATTTTCTGTTTGATCTCTAGCACACAATGTTACAGGGAAAAAAAAAAACCAAAAACAATTCTTTGTCCTGTAAGCTCATTATTACTGAGAGGAAAGACAGATAAAAATATGTTTATTCCTAATATTAATTTTCTTATATATATACACGGAGTTCTAGCACATCAGTACTTTGTATCTGGAATGTGGCAGCAGGTATCTCCAGTGTAAAGATAGCCGTCAGTGGCACACTTACCCAATTTCCTTCAATTACAGATGTCCGAAAATTCTTGCTTGCATGTATCCCATAAGAAAAGTGTAATCAAATTTTCTGATAATTCAGTCTGCTGAGCAAATTCTGGCTTCATTTACCTTCACCAAAACAGGGCATGCTTTCAACCATTGCTAACCTCGAGTTCCAGCAAAGCTGTAGCAGTTAATAGACATGTCTTTGGTTTGCAGAATGGTATATTATATTGGAAATCCTAGAGGAGGTTGTAAGTCTTTGGCTTGCTGTTATGACTAGTGAGGGACAACTGACAGCTTTTTTACTAAACTGCTCATACCCCTGCATTATTTGGAGGGAAGATCTTTATTCAGTCTATTCAATAATTAAAAGTGAGTGTAGCATCATTGCAGTTGACAAGCAAAATACCACATTGAAAGCTTAACTTTAAAACTTGTTGATGACCTGCTCAGAAAAGGAGCTGTCAGCATAAGTCTGTGGGATGGTATTTGCTTTTTCTATTTTTCCTTATGCAAATTGGCATAGGAATTTAGAAAACAAAAGCTACAAAATCTATCTCAGAATCTAAGGGTACCAGAACTGTTGTTTTTAAAGGCATTAATAACTGCCCCTCCCTGGGCAGGGGTTTTATGAAGCAATCTCTAATGCAACATTTCATATTTTCTTCTGTTTCTTTGATTGGCCTCTGCAATTTTTATTTTTTTTTAATGTGCAACACTTCCTCTAAATGACTCACCACACCTTTGGGAGCAGAACACCCTTACTATGACATTTTACCATTAAAACAATAAACCATATTAGCCCTGCTGCTTAGCCACTCAATTATTTTTCAGCCTTGTTGTATTTAAAATGAAGAAAGAATGTAAAAATGAGCCAGATTGAAACTGTTTTTGAAGATGTTGCTTTGTCTGCTCATTACACATCTGAAAGAGAAAATCTGTAGATCCTGAGAGAGTTACTCTGTTGTACCTTTAAAAGAAACATGGTGATGACTGCGAGATATATGCATTTTGGACTGCATTTATGATATTGTGTAGCTCTAGCTGACTTCTTCAGCTAAGTATATAAATAAGTAAAAATTAAATTACATTAATAGCTGAAGAGTGAGTTTGAGTGAATAAACACAATGGGAAACTTTTGGGGAAATAATGAAGTTAAGACTTTGTAACAGATATCTAATAAAATTGAGTATAGATTTAAAGTCTAGGTATAAAAAATGTGCAAAACCACAAAGGAAATAATATTGTTCCTTTGAGATTCAGAGTGAACATCGTTACTGAATCAACAGCTCTATCATAATCTAATCAGGTCTTTTATGTGACATATTTACCATCATGAGTCCATTTAATTCTTATCAATCTCAACTAATGATAACTGAAATAACATTCCCGCATAAAAGATAAATTATTTGTAATTATTTACTAAAATATTGGTATACTTGATTTAGTAACATAAACTATGTATTGTTTTAATATTAATGAACTGAAAAAATATTTTCTAGTAACTATCTCTAAGACGCCCAACATTTCATGTGACCAATCCAACTTTTCTTTTCTTTCTTCTGTAATATTGCTTTGCTGTTAATCTAGCAGCAAACTACCTTTCTCCAAATAGCAACTGATGTCATCATTCTCCTGGAAAAATTAAAGATTGAAATTAAAGACAGTCAGAAAGAAAACATTTAGAAAACAAATATGTAGCATAACTCCAAGAAATAAATAAAGGCTGACACAATAATGACGGTTTTCTGTGATTCCATTTTACATTTTTCTGGTCTTCTTGTTTGTTTCTTTGTTCACAAGGCCATATACAAAATATTATTCTCATAAATCTACTTCCAATGCTTAAATTTTAGCTACTGAGTAGATGTAGACGCTACTGACTTCATCGTTGCTATTCAACATTTCTGAAATGATACTCTTGTTAAAGCACCGGGAATTTTAGATGGCACAGATTGTGAGAGTCCGGCCTTCATAGATAAGTTTTCTTTACTAATGAATGTCAGGAGCAGGGAAAATGACTGATAGTTGGGAAAGCATCTGTTTAGGGAAGTGAGTTAAATGAAAGAAAAACAAAGTGATAAGCAAGAGGCAGTGTATCCAAATGGGAAATGGCAGTGAGAAACTGAAACAAGGGAAGGTGAGAGACAATCAAGGCAACAAAGAACAGACTTGTGGTGTACCCTGCTGTTAAGAATGATTTAGATGAAGAAGGTCAGAATCATGTGAGTAACATCCACTAAGGATATGTTGCTAAGGTATCGCCTAGCTCCACAGAAACATGACACATAAAGCCCTAGGCTGCTACAGTAGAAAGTCTGTATAATGGGTTTTACATCTATTGGAGAAGGAATGTGGAAGCCCTCTGGGTGACTAGTATGTAGGAAGAAGCCAACACTGAGAAGTGAAGTAGAAGGTCTTGGCTTAAAAATGTAGGCAGCGCAGAGGATGCTACTGGAGGTGTGGGAAATCGGATTCTTTACCAGCGTATCCTCAGAGTGGATGAGACAAGCAGTCTGGCTTATAGGGAGCTACTGAAGCTCAGTGGTCACAAATGACACGGTATTGCTCTGGTCAGAGCCTGTTAATAGGCTTCAGGGATGATTAGGGACTGAAATTCATTGGAAAACTTTAGCAAGTAAATTTAAAATGTATGTGCACATGTGTATTTGTAAGATACATTTATCCTTTCACAAACTGGAATACAGTCTGTTTGGCAATATCATATTCTATCAAATTTCTATTTCTTCTAGAGTTGATTTGAACTCGCATTTAAGATTAAATATGTATTTTTACTTTTTTACTCAAATAAGCATATTTGTAAAATTTTGCTGTGTCAAAACCCCCTCTGAGCTATTTTCTATTAGTTCTCCTCAAAAGTGGTTATCCAAATTGCATAGAAAATGAACTGTTGTGGAGTTCTTCCAATTCACGATGGAACTCTGGACAAAGGTGTCTTTTAACTTGTCAAAATAAAAGTGTATGAAACACTAATTAAAAATGAAACAGTTGAAGGCATATGAAAAGTTTTCCATAAAAGATATGTAGACAGCTGTGTGATTTTTTCCCTTACCTTTTTTATAAGCTAAATTCCAGCCCTTCCTAGCTGTAATTTCCATCACAAATAGAATAGTAAGTTATCCCAGTTTTGTAGAAGGATGCACCTTTGGGAACGTAATGAAAGATGTTCCTTGAAAGAAAAGTACCTGAAAAAGATTTTTTGGGGATTTTGTTTGCTTTCTTTTTTTTTTTTTTTTTAAAATATAAATTTTCCAATGAATCTGTGAGCTAGAGAACAGAAAATGCATGTGTGTTACTTCTTTATTTTGACATCTGGAAGCTTCTTGGATGACAATCTGAACACCTGGAGTTACATTAGCTATACAAGTCCTGTCCCTTCACTGAGGCTTGAAAGCCGATGAGTGAGATGAGTTTGTTTATGCTAATAACCCCCTACCCACCTTGGCAGAAGAACAAGTAATCTAATACTATACTTTGAAATAATTATTGGAATATACTTCAAAGCGATTCTGCTATTACCATATATTTAAATTCATAATATTAATACAAATAAATAAATAAATAAACCCAAACCTATGCACAAGAATCAGTACTTATCTTAAATTGCTTATTTTTCAGTCATTTCCCCTCTTATATTACCCTTTCTTTGTGTTTCTCCCTGTTCATCTCTCTGCCATACAGCTATGTTGATTGTACTGCAAAAGAGTGTAGCTACTGAAGATTTTTCCTTTGATCCTTTTAACACAGTGGAAAAGCGTACATTCCTTCCCAACAGTATAATTGTCTTTTTTTTTTTCTCAGCTCAGTGTGAGAACCAAAGCTCCTGTAGTTTGTGCAGTTGACAAAATAAAGATAAAAAGTCTATACATCTTTTTCATTTTTCTTTACAATGCAAGTAATACTAGCAGAGGAGATAATATAACAAGCTGTGTATCCGCAGAGTAAACTAGATCCCTCTTAAATGGCACATCCCAGTGGAAGCAGAATGTGCCAATTAAATGATCATCCCAATTACAAGAGGCTCATGGGGATACATTGTGCTGGTGTGGTTTATAATCGCTTTCATTTCATGGACTGATTAAAACAAGCAACAGTATCAGCTCCCCATCTTGATTACCTAATAGAGATGATTTATATTGTATCCATACAAGGATCCTTGTATCTGTGACAAAAATAGTGGAACTGATGGTACAGTATGTGCCAAAATAAAAAATAACATTTTTATTCCCCATGGGGTTCAGCTGAATTCTTTATGGTTTGCTGATGAAAACTCCATTGTCTGAGTAATATATTTTAATATAGGGAAAGAACTTGATATTGAACTCCATCTTGATCCCAGAGGAATTAACTGGAAGCATTTGCTCTTGAACTGAGAACAAAGCTCAACATGTTTTAAACACAGAACATGAAATCAGTGACCAAAATCATGACACTTCAGTGGAATCAGAATTTTACTCAGAAAAAACCCATGGAACTTATCACCTAAATTCAAAAATCAACCAATTAATCCTGTCTTCAAGTCAGACACCTGTCTCTGAAGAAGCTTAGACCTGTGCATTCTTAGAGAAAAAAAGTAATTTTCCCAACGTTAAACAAGTGTTAAAGAAGACGCTGCTTACATGTATATAATACTGTTTTACTGTCTTCCTACCCCAAAGAGCTCCCAAAAAGTAAAAGAAAAAAAAACAACAAACAACCAAAAACCAAACCACAGATACTTATATATATTTTCACAACTAGCATAATTCAAAAAGTAAGTTTTGCTACAGAAATGGGCAAGTGTGATTGAAGCAAGCTAGTTATCTTATTTTGGTGGTACATCACCGACTTTTTAAAATTGGCTGAATCAAGCCAAAGAGTGAGGTTATTCTTATCACCCTCGTCAGGTGTTTCATTCCGACGTGATGCAGAACACCTAAAATAAGAAGTCCTTGTTTCTTATAGAATCAGAAGGTGACTAGGTGACTCCAAGCAGCTAAATTAGATGCCTTAAATTACATTATGTGATTACATTGCTGAGAGTCAACAGGGAGGTATACATTTGTCTGTTTTATTGATCATGATTGTACACTAGATTCTCAGAGTAGTCTGGAAATTTAAAACCCTACATTAGAGTAAACTTCAAAATAAAAACACGATGGTACTCATCACCTTTTGCTACCTTCAAAATAACTCAGAAGCTAATCAGAAGTTTCTACACTCATGACTTGGCACTTCTCTTTTTTTAATGAAGTACATAATTTCAATTTTGGGCACACTTAATTTCAAATGATCTTTGATCTGGTTGTAAAGACGCTTATTAAAACTTACCATTAACTCCAAGGATCTTCAAGATTTAAAGTAAGAACATACTTTGGTGAGTTAAACATGCGTCTTGGACCCTAAACTTTTAAGCTTTAATAAATTATGTCTATATATAGAAAAGAATATCTATAATTATTTTTATAGTAACTTTCAGATCCCTGAATATAAAAAAACTTTAATGGAATAAGTATCAACAGTAAATGCAAAGCAATATGAATTAACCAGAAGAGCCAATAAAAGACTAAGGAAAAATATTTCCACTGCCCCTTTAAATGAGTAAAAGTCAGTAAAACATTGAGATAAGATAGAAGTGGTCTGTAAGAATGTGACTGCAAAGGAGAGGTTCTCGTGCCAATATGGATGAGAATATACAGGGTGAATATCAAGTGAGAATGTAGCAAAAGAAAGATTTAGAAAAAATTATGAGAATAAATCCTAGCTGGAAAAGTGCCTTTTCCTTCTTACAGGACTAGCATTCCACCTAACCCTATAGAAACAGGAGACGTCACTGCACATTCCCATTACCCATCCTAACACATTTACTTGCAGGTAAAGTCCTTCGCCACTTATCCTTATCCTTCCTACATGTACCTATAATAGATTGGCAGAATCATTTTATCTTCCTCCTCTTTGTGGATCATCATTACAGGCTGCTGTACCTCCTTCCCTAGCTTTCTATCTATCTATTCCTTGTCTTTTTGTAAATTCCTTTAGGAGACCCTCCTGTCATGAATAGGGATCCAAGAATAACTGTTCGTATGTTTAGCCCTCAGCAGTTTAATGTTCCTTTCCAGTCCCAGGGGTAACAACCTGTTCCTTTTATCCCTTATACTTTATCTTTCTGTACAACCACTGCTTCTAGCACCATTTTTCTAACATTACTGCTTATCCTTGTATGGCCTTCTTTGGAATGTTATCAGTTAAATACAGCTCCTGAAATTTCATTTTCTTTTCTCTCCAGGTATCAAAATCTAGTTAAGTAGTCCATTACAAGGGTTTCACCCCCACACTAAGTTTCTTGGTTTTCATGACTCTTGAGGGGGAAGTTTTCAGTGTGGTGAATGGGGAATTAAATGTGCAACTGCTATTGGCATTAATGGGAATAGTGGTGCAATTTCCTACATTTCACATCACTTCACCCTTTGATGTCTGGGACATGCTTCAGGGCAAAAACTAAGTTGTTAAACATTATAATTGACAATATGATTTGAAAGAAATACATTTATGATTTCTTAAATTTAACTTACATTGATTGACTTCTTAAGATACACAAGAAATCTGCAAAAGATTATATAATCAGAAGGATAAATCACAAGAATACCAGAAACAAGCTTTCCAATATCTATTTCTAACATATGCAATTTCTAGTAATATCTAATGGCTTCCAAATTCCTAAGTCAGTATGCCTGTGGCAAACTTTTCTAAATATATTTGTATTATCTTATTTAGATCTAACATATTAAATATGCAGAGATGTCATTTGATTACTTAGTATTTCACAGAATCCTTTCTTTTTCACTAGAAAAAGTCTTCAACTGTAAGCAATTCTGCTTCAGAAAGGAATAATATTGCCTTATGTTTATTAGAAGCTAGAGTTTACAAAAGTGTTTAAAAAAAACTTTTTAAAGTCAGTTTTTGTTTCTAGAAAGAGAACAAAAATGGAAAAAATATTGTAAAAACTTTCAGGGTATGACTACAGAAGTATTGTAGCATCCATATCCAGAAAAGCTCTCATACAAATGCTTAACATTAAGCATATGATTTGTCAGATTATTCAAAGTAAGAGTCTTGTTAAAATCAGTTGTGAATTGAGCTTTTCTAAATTATCAGCAACTTGTCAGCAACATCAGTTGGCTCTCTGTATGTCAACTTCGCTAATAGTGTTCAATGCCAACAGTGGTGTTGCTAGATATATAAATGGTATTCTACGTTTTGAAATACAAATAGCAAGTCATAACTATAAGGCACAAAACTATAAAACATTTGTTGTGCCATCATTTTACATACTTAGGTGACAAAGATGTAAACATTTATTACATTAAAATTGCTTACTGAGGAAAAAACCCACAGCATTTTTATGTTGGAAATTGTGTTTGGCTTACAATCTCATACTTACTATTTCCCTACTAAAGTAATAGCTATTCTAACCCATGATCCTTCTGGAAAGAAAAAGGGAAAAACAATAAAAACCATTTAAGAACCCTATCTACCCTTTTTCTCTACTGTAATTTGCTTTTACCTTGAGTTATCCCGATTTAAAAACTCAAGACTTTTGTTCACTTGTAAGGGATATTCAGAGCTTAACAACAATGATCGGTGGCAGGATAAATCAGAAGTACCTCTACTGAAACCCCTGCAATTACATCTTCTCTATACTGTGGAAGTGATGGGAAAGCAAGGTTCTCTCTATAAAGTATAATACAGAACCACCACAAAGAAAGGAATACAGAACTAACTAATGGATAAGACACGCAGCACGGCAAACTTCACTTGTATGACTTGTATAGGAACTTGTGCATAGACCTGGAGGTAATCCTTTACACATAGGTGACTTCCACTCAAAGACAATATGAAATGTAAATTATGTGGCTTTTATTTTTCTAACCTTCTATTTAGTGCAGAAGTAAGAAAAGAAAAAATTATCACTTTGAATGCCATTTTTATGTGTTTAACATACCTGGATACAGATTTTATCCGGTCTGTATAGCTAGAACAAGCACATACAAAGAGCACTGTGGATATTTATAGACACTGGAGTGAATTCACCCAGAATGGGACACCTCTATAGCTGATGCAAATACTCCTGCTGAACTAGAAGAGAGAGAGAAATCCATGGTAGAACATCTCACATTTTGGTGTTTAATGGTTAACACAGGAGAACAAGGTGGTTTCCATTGTTGCTGTCTGTCAGAGCTTTTAAAACATTGTTGCACAATGCCTCTTTTGTGTTGCCCACTGAGGGAAATGAGTGCTATTCAGTTTTATGATTGTCACTATTCATGTAAAAAAAATTCTAAGTTGTGTACAGGAATATTTATAGGAATTAGTTTTAAAATTTCCATATGATTCAAAACCATGAGGAGAGGTTGATAACACTAGAGGGTTGTGCTGCATTCAGAGGGACCTGGGTAGGCTGGAGAAAGGGGCTGAGAGGAACCTCATGAACTTCAGCAGGGGAGAATGCCAAGTTTTGCACCTGGGGAGAAATAACCTGTACACCAGTACAAGCTGGGGACCAACCATCTGGAAAGCAGCTTTGCCAAAAAGAAAAAAAACCTGGTGGTCCTGCTGGACAACAGTTTGAACTTAAGCCAACACCCTTTCAGTATCTTGGGCTGCATTAGGAAGAGCATTGCCAGCACTTCAAAAGAGGTGATCCTTCCTCTCTAGTCAGGCCTGATGAGATTTGTCTGGAGTGCCAGGTCCAAGTCTGGGCTCCCCAGTACAGGAAAGGTTGGAACAGGCTGCCTAGAGAGGTGGTGGAATCACCATCCCTGGAGGTGTTCAAAAAACATGTAGACATGTCACTTCAGGACATGGTTTAGGAAGCATGGTAGTGTGGGGTTGATGGTTGGACTTGATGATCCTAGAGGTCTTTTCCAACCTTAATGATTCTACGGGTCTATGATTCTAAGATGCGCATGTTCTGGAGCAAATCCAGCAAAGATCATAAATTGATTAGAGCATCTCTCATATGAGGAAAGACTGAGCTGGGACTTTTTAACCTCAAGCAGAGAAGGCCCATGGAGGATCTTATCAATGTACGTAAATATCTGATGGAGGGAGTAAAGGAGATAGAGCCAGACTGTTCTCAGTGGTTCCTGGTGAAAGGACAAGAAGCAATGGGCACAACTGAAATACAGGAAATGACATTTAAACATTAGAAGAAAACCCTTTTTGGTGAGGATGGTCAAACACTCAAACATGTTGTCCAGATAGGTTGTGGTGTCTGGATTCCTGGAGGTATTCAAAACCCAGCTGGACATGGTCGTCAGCAACCTGTAGATGGCCTTGCCTGACCACAGGGGAGTTAGAGTGGATGATCTCCAGAGGCTGCTTCTTACCTCAACTGGTCTGTGATTCTGTCATTCTATGGATAGGTAACAATCATGAAAGTGTTTCCGAAACCACTTGGCCTGTGGAAGATACAGTCCTATAGGATACAAACAAGCAGCTAGAGCTGAAGAGTGAGTATTCATACAGAAAGTAAAAGCAAACCAAACCCCAAAATCTCCTTAAGTATGAGAATACATGTTTCTACAAACAAATAATTTCAGGGTCATATAACCTCCATCTTGGATTTTCCAAACCAAGAAGAGATTAAATGTTGTCAGTAAATTATTGGTTTGGATAGTTTCATTATCCACAAAAAGTGTGCTAATAATGGTCTGCTATTTTGAAGATGAATGTTCACAATAATTTGTGGTTTCCCATACCTGTTCTCCCACTTTTGTTTTTGTTTCTAAGTGAAATCTTATAGTGCTTATTGAATGGTGGTAAATCTGGATTTTAAGGGCAAATAGCTGTGCTGGCAATTTTTCTCACCATCACCTGTTCCTGCCACACTGAGAGATGAAAGTGATTTATAAGGATTTATAATGATTTATAATACAACAAAAAATACAACTACCACAGCAATCGTGCCATGGGTTTTTTATACTTCACCCACCTGCTCAGTAAGTGGGAGATAATGCTTTAAGAATTTGATGAATGGAAACCAGGTTCTATTCTAGTCAGACAGGGGTTTTGGGCACTGAATCCATGTCATTCCCAACTATATACCGTCTGGATGATGGATAATGCCAAGGTACTGGGCATCTTTTATTCCCCAGTGTTACAAAACAGTGGTGAGAGAATTAGGAAAATGCCCAGATTCAACTTACAGGTTTTCCTTTGAGGACTACCCATGCACAAGGAAACAGAGTGAGCTGCCTCTTCACATTGCTAACGGTATCATTTCACTAGTACCAACATATTTATCCCAAATGTTGTGCTGTTGTCAGCATGACTGCCATGTGTACTCTCTGCCATCTCCCTTGAGGTGCAGTAGTACAGGATTCTATCACTGCCATATAGTTATGCAGACAGTATAAGTGCTGCCTTCCAAACCAGAGATGTCTGTCACAGGCTAAATGAATAATCTTAATAAATTCAGTTTAATAAAATACTTTTAAAATTATGAATGTACTCTCATGCTTACCATCTACAGCTATTTTTCTGGATTTTTTTCTTGTTTTAAAAATTTATTTGCTTTATATAAATATTTTAAAGACTAAAAGACAATGAAATCCACTGTATGAATATCTTAAACATTAAAAAATTTACCAGGAGGAAAAAGACATAGCAAACCAAAACTGTGCCTGTATTTCAAAATGCCCGGAATATTAGGTGTGGTATAAGAAAAAGGAAGCTTTCAAAAGCCATTTAATACTTCCCATTAAAACTTACCAAAGAAGCTGAAAACACAATGTACAAGACACTGTCAAAACAGACATTGTTTAACACACACAAAAAAAAAGACTCTTTCCAGAAAATTGAAGTTTCAATGAGATGGCGAAACAGAAGATCATGAGGACTCCTTTATATGATTTTCGGGGCATACAGCAGTAGGTAGACATGCAGTACAACAATTTTTAAGTAGTCCGCACTGAGACACCCACATAGTCTTTACAACAGAATACCTACATGGTAAGTGTTCCCACGTATCAGCTGGCTGTACATCACTATAATAAATTATTGAGAATGTGTGATTTCTGTTTAACAAACAAGATCAGATAGGCTTTGAATATTAAGATGGATTTTGAATCAGAAGTATTCACCTCTACATTTTGGCTTATCTGTTCTTTTGCAATGTGAGAAATGCCAACATGCATTTGAATGGTTTTCCTTTCACTTGGTACAAAAATTGATCTATACTCATCTATTCAAAGGCACAAACTGTGAGTCATCTTCATCTCTCACATACTCTGATATAAATAAAGAATATAGATGGAAGTCTGTACAAATATAGTTTCACTCCACATTCATATTTTGGATGCTACACTATGATCTGTCTTTGGAAGTTCTCACCCGAAAGAGGCAGCAGATTTTACAATGCCTTTTGGTCTAGATAATCTGTCTGGTGCATTTCTGCTCTTCTATCAAGATCAACCTTATGAATCAGTGACCTCAACTTAACTATCAGAACAAACCACCTATATTGGATGAGAACAAGAAAGGGCAACATACTATGTTTAGTGTTTGCCTCTCCCTTTCACATTACAAATGTGTTAGGAGAACTGAGCCTTGCTAGGCTTGTTTTTACACAGGAAAATTATCTAACAAGCACAAAATAACTTTATAATATTACAGCTATTAAAGGTGCAAGATACTTGGAAGTCTGCTTGCTCATATTTACTTGGATTTAAAAGTGATATAATTGGCCACTGAAAAACACTGGTTTTTCCATCAGTAGTCACCTCATATTGTTCACCATCAGAAAAAGATATTTTTTTCCTGTAGGGTTGGAGACTTTCTCAGTGACCAGTCGTGTTACTGTATATGGTAATTTTATGTAATATGAATATTGTGTAAAAATCCATAAAATTATGAAAAATAAAACCAAACCCACCTCAGTCATACAGTCTTAAAGAAAAAACTGCATTACACTGTTTCAGAAAAACATGTGCTAAAAAGAAAAATAAAAATAATATTGCTTTTGTGGATCATACAGCATTTTAAAAAACTGATGTAGTCAGTATTTGTAAAGGGATGGTAAAAATGAGTTTCATTACATGTTCAGTCTCATGAAAAAGAAATACTAAATATTTGCTTTTAAAATTGTCAGGATGGTAATTGAACTTTTAAAGGTACACAACTTGTGGTTTTGTTGTTTGTTTGTATTTTTTTTTTGAATTAAAAGTCTGATACATATTTAGAAAAAGAGTTTTGATACAGATGCAGGTTGGAACCAGTAATTTAAAATACATATCTCATTTCAACTAAAATTTTCTTTTAATAAATTTAATATCTTACTAGATCATAAATGCTCTTCTGGCACATAACTAGGAACAATTTATTTCATTGTCACTGAAGGTAAACCATCTATATTGTACTTCACAGTATTGTGGCTACACTTATATTCTAGGAGTTGATATCTTGGGGTTCCTGACTCTATATGTTAAAATGGGGCTAGTGCCTAGCACTTTATACGGAAGTCTGCACAGTACTTGATCCAGATTTCCTCTAGAGTCTATGTGCTGTTCCCCAAAATGCATCCCTTATACTGAAATACTAGAGTAGGGAGAGAGAAAGTTGGCAGCGTTATATCCATACTTCTGTTGCAAGCAGTTAACTGTCTCAGGACCACACAATATTTTCATTGCGTAGGGAATTAATTCGTTCATTCCAAAAGTCTTCTTTTTCTAAATGAAAACACGTGTATTTCAGACAAGCAAGGACCCAGGGATGATGTGACAAGCTAAGTTATTGTACAGATGTAGCGCATGCTTAAAGTAAAATAAGCTCTATTAGGTACTAGAAGCCAATATCACATTAGCATGGGGCATTCAATTAGCAAATTTATGATACTGATATCCACCTAAATTGTACTGTTTAATTGAAATGAATTATATGACAGACAAACTGGTGACAGTTATGTAAATACTTAGATTAAGTACAGCCTTTGGCTATGTATAGATACATATGCCATGCTCTTCCTCTGAAAAATAGAAAGCTCACCTTCCATTTTCAGGTATGCTGTTTCAAACGTGTGCATTAAAACTAAGCAAATTATCAGTAAATTTTTAGGGCTCAAAACATTTTTGTATTCGTCTAATGAGCTCAGTGAAATACTAAGCTCAGATAAGCAAGGAAGGGGGAAAATGTCTTCAGCAGCCGCCTTAGTAATTTCAGGAGATCAGTTTCAGTGCATGCTTTTTTTTTTTTTTTTATCTAGCATATGTAGAAAAAATGAGCCCTTCCTTTTTGTCCTCTTCCTGTGCTACATTTATATTGCCTTTTTAGGTCTGTCTAGTCATGTATAGGTGCTGAAGATTACTGTATTCTTCCAAAGACTACTCTGAAACATGAAAGTAGCAAGCTCCAGGTTGTCCTGGTCAGCATAAGCAGATTTTCATGTCACTTTAATGAGACTGAATGATGAAGCGCTACTTCTTGTTGGAGACCATATGGCTATGGTTCTACTTGTAGATTAAACACTGCCTGAAATACTCCTGAGTGTTGAAACTCAATCATCTCTGCTGCTAAACTGCTAAGGAGATGTGATGTTTTTAGTCTGTGCAAACCAGAACTCTCCAAAATTATTCTTGGATATAGTTTGGGAACTAGAATACTCTGTAGACCATTTCCAATGCATTTAGCATGCAGGCACACTATTCTGAAGGCTAAAAGATTTTACAGACATAGATACAGGCTGCTTTTTACTAGCTGCACTCAGTGCCTGGGGACATAACCAGGAACACTTAAGTTACTGCTCTAAAGGTAGTCTGTAGGCCCACTTGAGGAAAGGAGGTTTTGGTCTGGGAGTTCCTGTACCTTAAGATTTGAAAAAGTAGATGATGAGAAAACTGATCTCAAGAGACAGAGGTTAGAGAAAGGCAAATAAAAAAAATAACCTCTATATTTACATCTGAAGAGTGTGGTTGAGATGGGTTGATGGAAGTTTGGCTTCTAGGACTGAGCTTCGTATAAATAACTGTGATTAAGAACTGAATCTCCTCATGGTCTTTTGTACCTATATGGTATATGGAGCCTTCCAGGACTCTGGTTTTGTTCACTCCCTCAGTATTTCCAGAGGAAGAGCCCAAGGTGGTAAGTGTACTAGAGACCTTCGGATAACGTCGTAAAGGGTGAAATTCAATTTGAGAGGAAGACTCCAAAAAGGGATGTCTACGTCTGTACCTTTTTATAATCAGTGGAGACTGTATCATACCAATACAGTCAATGGGCAATTCAGCTGTCAGTTGCTAGGGATGAGGTTTCAGCTCCTGATTTAGATACCTTCATGTTAGTGGAGTGTCTAAAGTCCACCAGTATAGTCACTGCATAACTTGGTCTTGATTCAGTTTACCACATGTAGTATCATTTGAGGTGTTTTGGCTTTCCTTCCTCATTTGCATCTGCTAGTACAAAGGGCATGATCTCTCCTCAGCTCCTTTGTTGCATCTTCCAGATCCATGCAGATGTTGTGGATATCTTAAGATATCTGATGTTATCTTAGATAATCTAGGTATCAAATGGTGCTGTAATACCTCTGCTTAAGCAAAGTACCTGTTTAGGGCTTCTGATTTGGGCTTCTGAATTTCACACCAAGTATGCCAAGATGTTTATTGTTTTGATTTGGTTGCAGATTATTCTGTGTGTAGAGGTTTAACTAGCCCTCCCTTCCTGTTCAGTTTAGGATACGGGACATGAAAGTCCCTACTCTTCAGTTAATTTTTCTGTCACCACTGAGGATGCCAATACTGTAAAGGATTAGAACCTTAGATCCTTTGCACAGATATTTGTGCTGAAAGGGGTTTGGGCTGCTTTTCAGAAAGGGTCAGAATCAGCCTTTTTTTTCCCTTTTGTGGAAACTGTTCAGGTACACAGAGAGATAACTAGGCCCTGGGATGAAGTTCAGATAAGTGAAAAGAGAGTGAGAAACTACTGGATTTGGCATAAGAAACTGGTGGGCATAAGAAACTGGTGGGCATAACAGGGTGAGAAGTTCACAGAGGTTGCAGATAGTGCCATGAGGTATGACCAATTTTATGGAGGGTTCAGGGGAGTTGAGAGGAATGGCAGAACTTCACAGATAACTAAACGGACTATTAGGGACATTTTGGAGAGGGGAATCTGATAAGACCAGAATTACCTATCAGCAATACCACAAAAGGAGCTTACTTAGGTAATCACAAAGAAATACCAAATTCAGACACACATGTACCAAACCTGAGACCTATGGCAAGAAAAAGTAATTAGGGGTGGCTTCTATATTTTGGAAAAGATGAGAGCAGAGAAAGGCAGGGATAAAGGTGGATGAGGGAAAAACAAGCATAGGAAAAAGGATGGGGCAGAGAGGGGGGGATAAAAAAGGCCAGTCAGGTGTAACCAGGCTGCTGGTTATGTACTTGTCTGACCAGTCTGATCACTGCAGTCTGTCCTGAGACAATATTTTGAAGGAAGTTTTCCAGTTTGATTTTGCAGTCAAGGAATATGAAAGTTGGCTTACAAAAGTTTATAGGTATAAATAGGTCCCTTTCCTTTAAAAGTTCTTTATATCACATTTGGAAAACTTGATATTTTAAAGAAGCTAACTTTTTTCAGCTCTTAATCCTTAAAATCTCTCAGGAGTGCCAATCAGCTTTGCTATTCTTTTATATTCTTAGAAGCTCTTAGGAGCTTCAGAACAGTAAATTTAAAGTTTTGCCTGTTTTCCTGAAGTTTTTTATCCCAAAATTTATTTAAGGGCAGACGAAAACAAACAAACAAACAAATCTGCATTTTAGCTTCCTGACTGGAGCTTTTTCACTTTGCAACTTAAATTTTACTCCCTTGCTGTCATGATATTGTTACTTCACTGTTTGGCTAGTTGCCTAACTATAAGACATGATTTTCTAATTTAAAAGTCAGATAGAAGTTAAGAAAATTCCTGTATTTTTCTGTTGTTCATCATAAAGAAGCAAAAAAAAGAACTAATCTAACCTTTTCTCTTCAGATATCACCTTCCCAAATGCTTATTCACCATGCACAGGTTAAATATGCAAAGAAAGATGCACCATTTTGATAGTTTTGTGGAACTAAATCAGACATCTGAACATTTCAAAATGTATGCATCACTAGTTTCTTCCACTAGTAAACTATTTAACTGAAACAAGGAACATGGAAACACCCCTAGATTTTGTGGCTGGAGGGGTCAGAGACCAGATGAATTAAGTATCTCAGGTTTTGCAATGCCAGAAAATAAGTATCTGGCCCTGGTAGGCAGCCTGACCTCAGTTCTCACATTTGTTTAGTGGTTCTTTGTAATACTGAGCTTACACAGGGGCCTTGGTAGATCAGTTCAGAGTAAGCAAGGCAACAAAGTCTCTGGGTACTGTCTTGGCAGCCTATGCTTCCAGCCACTTAAGTCAGTCAATACAAAATACAAGAAACACAGGTATATTTGAATCTAGCAGGTGCTCACTGCAGACCTGGGATTTCAGAATGTGGGGTTTTGTTCTGGCAAGAGGTGCCTCCCAAACGTGAACGAAATCCCTCTGAACACAAAAATTAGAGTGACAATGGCACTGCTGCAGGCAGACGGTGTTCTGAGTGCCTCCCTGTCCCCTCTCTACAAGCTACTCTATGTATTGCCTTAAATAAGTGTCCTGACCCAGTCTGCTACTTGATGAAAAAGGAAATCCTTTCTGACTACAAGTGCATGTTCCTCTTCAAAAGCAGCAAACATCTCCCTGAAAGTGGCTTTTGGCTGCACACAAAATAAATGTTACCACTGTAAGGAGTGACTATTAAGGCCAACCTGGGGCAGGTTTCAGCAGCTTTCCATGAGCTCCTGGTAGGGTGTTAGACATCACTGAGCATAAGAACTGAGAAGAAAGGTAGTGACAGCTACAAATACCTCCAAACCTGCTATAAATCCGCAGTTCAGAACTGTGCTCCACAGGAACATATTTGTCTCAGCTTCATTTTTCCATTTTTTTCCCCTCATGGAATTTAAGGTTTGTTTTTTGGGTTTTTTTTGTGTGTGTGTGTTTCTTTGTTGTTTGTTTTGTTGTTTTTCCATTTGTTAGGTGATTTCCTAATTTCACAGTGAAAAATAGGGTTTTTTTCTCTTCATTTGTTCAAAAATCTAGAAAAATAAGTCCTTGCTTTAGAATCAATCCAATGTTTTCTCATTTTTTATGTCAGTTTTCTACAGGTTAGCTCAAAATCTGAAGTATTCTCTAGCCACATGACTTACAATGAAAGTAGTGAAATCCAGCAGACCATCCTTTCTCTCAGGAGATACCTACTTGACATGCCTTTTATTGCTAACGATAGAATTTAAATGTCCAACTGCTTTCTCTGTGTAGTTCTGCTGATTGTCCTTTGAAACTTTCCTAAAGAGAAAGTATTTGTTAAAATGTGTCCCTGCTCACTCCCCATACACATCCTCACAGAAATATGTATAGTGCTGGGAAACACTTATAAATACCTAGTACTGCTGGGGAAAAAAACCTCAAACAACTTCAGAATTATGTTTCTAGAACATAAATGGCTACATAATTATTAAGTAGTGGATTTTATTTCTATTGGGATGAAAGGAGCTGACATCTTGCATTCCAGTCATGCAAATCCAATATTTTCAGACTACACCTGCATTATCTTTAAAGATGACTCTGTGTTTTTGAGGACTGAGAGCTTCGGGTAAAAAAGCCTGAGCTTGGCAGAAAAGCCAGTCTGAAGCACTTTGGATTTTTTCCCAGATCTGCTGTCTCTTTCATGCTTTATAGTGACATCATCATTTTGTACCTCAATATTTATTCTAGGGAGGAAATAATTCTGAAAGCAAAATAAACAATGCTATCATTAAACTGGCAACTTTGCCAAGGGAGAAAAATAAGTCCTTATATATAGTATATATGGCATGGGCTGAAAGAAATATCTATTCATTAAAAGCCATTTCCTTTTTTTTTTCTTTTATTTGTGGGGGGGAGCTTTTGAGAGGTTTTATCAAATTTTAAAAATGCAATGATTCACACAATGCCTAGTAAGTTCTAATAAGACATTCCTGAATATATTGCAAACTGGCAAAATGTAAAGTAGTGAACACTCATCTTGTTCAAAGGCTGTTGTTTTCTCGTAATGCATATATTGGACATCCTGCTGGCATTCAATAACCTAAGCACTAAAAAAAGAGATAAAACCAAAATATATTTTAAAAAGGGTGTCACAAACTCCGGTGTCTTCACATATGACTTGTACAACATCATAGAAATGTTGACAATACAGTAGCTGGAAGAGAATTTGGTTCAGTCGATATCTGACAAGTTTTGCCAGGGAGAACCATGAGCTGCATGAGCTGGTGTGACCAATATTTATACCAGACCCCTCCAAGATGCTCCTGGAAGCAGAATACATGAGTCAGCAATCCCACATCTTCCCCGAGGACTTCGCTAGTGCTGCAATGTGGTGATGAATTCTTTGCTGTCCTGTCTAGGATAAGACAAAACCAAGCTCCTGATGATCTCTGCTCTGTGCTACTGTACTGTGTGCTGCAAGTGCTTGTTTGTCTTGGCTATATTTCTGATTGGTTGAAATAATCATGGTTTGGGGTTTCTGCTTCTCCTCAATTCTTATCTCCAGCTCCTTATCAAATTTTCAGTCTTAATTTATTTAACTCCTAATAGGTGGTAAAGATATCTTCCTCTTCAGTTTTGAGTGTTGTGTAGATTTTTCACTTCCGCTTTTGTTCTGAAAAATATGCATTTATCTCAAAAACAAGAATGTAGAAATATACCTAGACAATTTTTTAATACAGGAATAATTTTTAGGCACCCTAAAAACACAGGCAAGCCACAGAGCCACAGCTATATTCACCTGTGTTACAATCACACAATATGTGCACCATTATTCATTACTTCAGGAACAAGCAAAGGGAGATTTCTAAGTATTTTGCAGGGACAGTGGTAGGAATAATCCATTTGTTCTAGTTAAAATAAATGTTATGCTCACATTTCTTCATTGTTTTCTCTCAAAGAAAACACACACATTCTCTTTTTGCTCCTGATAAGGCACGCATAACAAATTTTAAGGATGAAAACAATGGAAAACTATGAGATGTATAATTCGACACTCACACCAAGAAAATCCAGTTCTGTAATCCATAGTCATAGTGGTGAGAATGTTCATGTATGTGATCTATTTGAAAACAGTTTAGGAAAAGTCAAATATCATGTCTGTGGCATACTGTAAAAAAAAAAAACCAAAACAACCAAAATATCTGGTTGATTTTTTAATTTTGGTATGGATTTGAATTTTAAATATAACAGTGTTTCTTGTGATGCATCCCACATGTATGCAGCATGAGCCCTATACAAGACACTGTCTTTTTACTGACCTTATCAAAAGAGAAAACTTATGATCAGTTAATTTCACACATTTACTAATCATTCAATGTCATTGTGAAATAAAGATAAAAATATTGTTTAAGAAGCAGATTTAGAATAAAATAATTGAAAAAGCTGACTTTTCTTTCTTTGTTTTCCATCTGTTTCAGCAGCAGATGCATGAATGAAGTAATTGTGAATTTCTTTCTCTTATAGCATATTTAGGAAGTTGCAAAAAGTAAGCAGTTTTATAACTGTCTTTTCATTCAACAGAGGCCTACCCTAGAAAGTGTTAATACAGTAACTATGGATAGATCACATAGGACAAATGGGAAGGGTAGCCCAGTTTCAGTTATTATAATAGTAACTTTACTAATAGATTAGGATAGACATTGTACTCCTATACAGAAGAAAACTATGAATACATAAGAAAAATAAAAGTGCTACGGTAACATAATTTTTATGACTTAAAAGCACACTCACAGTTCCAGTTCTTATTCCTACATATAAGTTTCTCTCTCCCTCTTCCTCTTTTCTTTAAATATATATTAATATAGAAGTTAAATTGTTGCTGAACTTGAAGACAACAAATCTAGACTGGAAAAATGAAATATGAGAAAAAAATAACATGTCTTCAAAAAAAGGACTGCTTTAAAGTCGACATCTGTTCACAGAAGTATTTTCACAAACTTTCAGATCCTTACATAGCCTTCATCCCAGATAATCTGTGTAGTCTCATAGACCGTTTAAGTAAAATCATGCCACAGAATTTTGCCAATACCTTTAATACGACCAATCTACTCTAGATCTGAGACAGCCTCTGGATGCATTTATCTTTTCTTTGACTGTAGAGGGAACTTTGGGATGCTTCAGCTCAGTGACTGAAATTAAAAAGGAGAGTCCAATTGTCATAGCTTAACATGAGCACACGACTAAACCTGTTTGGGGGTTATGCTGCCTCCATGAATACTGTAAATTGTATAGCAATATAAAGCTCATTTTATTGTCTTTTTTTTTTTTATATATGATTTTGGTCATCTCTAAGCAAAATTGTTTTTCACTGTGTCTCCTTATCAGTCTTTGTCTTGAAACCCCATTTTCCTTATATCTGGGTCTTAGTTGTGATATTCTAGGCTACTGAAACAGCACTTCTGTATTTAAATTCAGTCACTTGCCTGGTGCCCTTCAGCAGGGATTTAGAATAAGGTATAGAAAATATATTTTCACTTCTAAAAGGGTAATGAGACATTTATAATCATTAAACTAAAGAGTACTGCAGAGCCAGGAAGGAGTCCACAGTAAAATCTAAAGGATGGTATCCACGAAAGAAATGAATTGTTTAAACAGGAATTAGAGCAGCCAGCATGGGGCAACAAAAAGAATTAGTGCCTGACCAACCAGATTGTTTTCTAAGATAAGATGACTGGCTATGAGGTCAGAGGGAGGGCAGTGGATGCTGCAATCCTCAATTTTTGCAAGGTCTTGGACACAGTCTCCTATAGTGTCCTTATAGACATGTTGGTAAGGCATGGACTGCGTAAGTGGATGATAAAATTGGTGCAAAATTGGTGGGACTGCTTGGTTCAAACCATGGTGATTAATGCTACAAAATCTGCTAGCACCAGCTAATTACTAACGTTGTCCTTTGGGGCTTGATACTGGTGCTAATACTGGGGAAAATATTATTAAGGGTCTTTATGAATGACCAGGATGGTGGAATAGAATGCAGTCTCAGCATATCTGTGGCTGAGACAACACTAGGAAGGGGAAGATGGAAGGGCTGAGAATAATGGTTGATGCATTGAAGGGCAGGTCTACTACCTAGGGGGACCTGAAAAAGATGGAGAAATGGACTGACATGAACCTCATGAAATAAAAATAAGACAAATTCAAAATCTTGCAGCTGAAGAGGAATAACCCCATGCAGCAGTATGGGCTGGGGGTGACTAGCTGGAAAGCAGCTTTGCAGAAAAGGAGTTGAGGGTACTGATGGACGTGAAGTTGGACATGAGCCAGCAGTATGCCCTTGCAGCAGAGAAGGCCAGTGACGTTGATGCATTAGCAAGAAACCCGTGGGTCCAGGAAAGTGATGCTTCCCCTCTAGTTCACACTTGTGAGACCACACCTGGAGTGCTGTGTCCAGTTTTGCATTCCCCAGTACAATAAGACATTGACATATAGGAAGGCAGCTAGGCAAAGCTGCACTTTCAAAAGTGTTAAGGATGTTTAAAGGTGTTAACTTTCCTTGAAAATGAAAGAAACCTCTAGATAGCCTGTAGACATGGTAGTTTGGGATTTTAGCAAAGCTTTTGATACTGTCTCTCACAGTATGCTTCTGGAAAAACTGTCCTGCACACAGCTAGAGAAGTCCATAATACATTGGGAGAGCAATTGGCTGATGGGTCGGGCTCAAAGGGTTATAGTAAATGGGATTACATCAGGCTGGCAGCCAGTCAGCAGAGGGGTTCCCCAGCACTCAATTTTAGGGACAGTGCTCTTCAATATTTTTATAAATGTTATGGATGCAGGAGTTGAATGTACAGTAAGTTTGCTGATGATAGCAAATTAGGAAGAGTTGTGGACTCCCTCAAGGGTAAAGAGTCCTTACAGAGAGATCTGGATAGACTAGACAGCTGGGAAATCACTAACCAATGAAATTTAACAAGAGCAAGTGTGTCCTGGGGTTCGTTGAGCGTGGCATAGCTATCTGGCCAAAGGACATGATTGTCCGACTCTGCACTGCATGAGTACAGTCCCACCTCAAGAGTGTGTCCAGAGGAGGGTGACCAAAACGGTGAAAGGCCTCGAGGGCAAGACTTATGAGGAGTGGCTGAGATCACTTGGTTTGTTCAGCTTGGAGAAGAGAAAGCTGAGGGGTGACCTCATCACAGTCTACAACTTCCTCAAGGGGGGCAGTGGAGGGGAAGGTACTGATCTCCTCTCATTGGTGACCAGTGAAAGGACACGAGGAAATGGAATGAAGAGGCATCAGGGGAAGTTCAGATTTAGGAAAATGTTCTTCACTAAGAGGGTGGTCAGTCACTGAAACAGGCTCCCCAGGGAAGTGGTCACAGCACCAAGCCTGTCAGTGTTCAAGGAATATCTGGACGATGCTCTTAGTCATATGGTTTAGTTTTAGGTAGTCCTGCAAGGAGCAGGGAGTTGCCCTCAATGATCCTTTGGGTGCTTTCCAACTTGAGCTATTCTGTGTTTCTATGATTTCTAGATCTCTTTTAAGGTTTATGTTAAAATAATTTACTACTTATCGTATAATATCATGTGTTATTTCAAATGGCTGTTTAACAGAACTTTACACAACCACCTATTATTGCATGTATATTTTTATAACTGAAGAGAAATACTCCAGCTTCAGAAAAAAAAAAAAATCCAAAATATCTTTTCATTATATATCCACATGTATGTTTTGTTTTAGAACTATTTCAACATGGATCCCCCAGTTGTCTTATTTGAAGAAACATTTCTTGATACATGGAGAAGTTCTGATGCACAAAATCTAGATCTTTTGATTTGCATCAAACGTACCATCAGTCCTTCATGGAACAGTCTGAAAAAAACAAGTGATCCTTAGCAAAATTAAGTCTTTCCATGTGTACCAAACATGAATTTGAACTATAGACAAATGACTGTTTATAGCTGCCAAACTATGCTTCCATGAAGCACCTGCTGGCCCTGATGCAGGGGAATGAGAAGAAGATACAGAAGAATTTTGGCCCAGACCTGAGGGCAGACCTCTGTCCTGTCTACTCAGGGACTATTTCATGTTCTTGCTTCACAGAGGTCCTCCAGAGGGATCAAGCTGAGGTGGGAGAAAACAATGCTGCAGAAGGGTCCCAATTGTTTAATGACTACAGGAGTCTCTCCCACTCTGATGCAACCTTATTAAACTGAATTTGTATCCTAGATACAGAACCCATCTTTACCATCTGCAAAGCTGTCACAAAGTAGGAATTTCCATAAAGTAATTTTCTATTTTAATCCTCATACAGAAGGCAGTTTAAGATGACCAGAATCAGTTCACCTGGAGTATTCTCCAAGAATCCACCATTCCCCTAACAGTGACGTCTTCATATGGATGTTGACCAGGTCAGAATTGGGAGTAGGCTCAGGCAGCAAGCTCTGAAATAACATTAGGAAACAAAAAGGAAAATAGTTTCATCTTCTTGGATGTGGGGCATTACACAGCTGATGGTGTTAAGAAAGTAGTGCAGTATGGTCATCTGGGCATCCTTTACTATGTGTTCACAGACAGGCATGCAGGTAAGGAATTAGAAATTTGTGGGAAAGCCTACCTTTTGATAGCTTTGAATCACATGCATGATCAGGACATTTAGTCCTTTTTGTTTGTGATTACTTCTGTGCCCTTGCATGACTGAGAAAAAACACTGAAGAGTAAGGTATTACATACTATCATGCATGGATGGGAACAAGCATGTAATGGAATGGAAAACAGCTGGGGGAAAGCATCACTTGATAGTTATCTAATGGAAATGTAGTCTTGATTGTTTTGTAATTTCTAATGCTGTCCTAATTGATTTAGCATAAACAAAAGATTTATTTTGCATGCACAGTCATATCAGATCCATATAAGTCTTCAAACATTAAGATATATAGCATTTATGGGTAAGGCAAGCATTTAATCAGCTGTTCACAGGTGGTTTTCTGTGTCTCTCCAGCTAGGAAGTTATTTCCTTAGGGTATGTCTTTACAGTACTCCAGAAGCAGATAAACTGATCATGAAACTCTGTTTTGGTTAATCATTTTGTATTAGATGAATGTTCAGCTGCAGTCACTTCAGTAGCGATGATTCTTTATTAAAAACTTTTGTCAATCATACAATTAAAATCCATAAGGAGGTCTCACTCTAAATATTCTAAACATTCTTTGTTTTTTTCTCAGCCAAAATTAAATTAGAATTTCATTCTTAATGTAATTTGTATCACTAAAATGTCTCTCACATAATAAGAAAAATTTATGAAGACTGAATTCAGGCAGGCTATATAGACTGCTGTTCTATAAGATTCTGCACTGTAATAGTATGTTCTAAGATGTAAGATACTAATTTGCTTTTATTAGGGGTCAGGTCAAAAGTTTCTTTTAAGAAATCTATCACCTAGTTGAAGAAATTAAATCATTTTAATATCCAGAATTGCATGCAGTTTTGTGCTGGGAAATTAAATCTCTTGTCTGAAGCACAAATTCAAATTGTAATTCTTCTGTGTATGTTGGGATTTAGATTACAATGACATCTTATAGTGACACCATAAACTCTCAGCTAATGGTGATGAGGTAAAGAAACGTGTCATTCTCCCTGGGGGGGGAATTTGCTTCACAAATCTTGCAGTGTGTTGACAAGCTCAAGGCAGAATTTCAGCTGGAGCCTGGACACCAAGGTAACCAATGTATCTGTTGGGAGGTGGGACTGACGTCTCCAAATTCCTTTTGTTGGGTTTGTTCATTTCTTTGCTTTGTCTGATGACAAGGAAAGTTCACTGCTATTTCTGCTGCTAAGGTGTTGAAAAAGCCAGCATACCTGATACAACTGGTGCTGTCAGCTTAGGTTGTTGTTGACATTAATAAAGTTCCTAGTAGTCAAATGACCTTGAACCTGAAGCGCTAACCAGAAAAAAGTAAGTTACATAAATTACTCTACAGGCTTTAGATACGTGATGTACTTTCCCAAAGAAGAGGTACTAGCTAACATGGAGGAAAAAAATAATGCAGTAAGTGAAAGCTACCAGGAGGACACGGAACAAATTTGTTTAAACTATCAGAGAGGTCAGTCTGATTCATTAACAAGCTATGTGAGAGCAGTCTTTTACAGGTGGCTGAGAGAGGAGGACGCCACAGAATAATTTCATCAGGTATTTGCTTTATCCTTTGCCGTGCCAGCCTCTTAGCAGAATTATGTTTTATATGTCAAGGTGGATATTGAGTAAACTGGTACTTTCAAACTAAGCAGTTGAAAAATAAGTGTACAAATTGTGAGCTCACTGTCTACAAGCACTTACCTGTGCTATGGAAGAGCAAGGCACAATTTTATCCCTAAACTCACAAAGACTGCTGTGGCTTTTCCCTTACAGGCAAAGTGGCTCACCCCATTTACTTTTATTTCACAGGGAGAACAGGCTGAAACCTCACTACTCCTATTCTCTCATTTGGTGTCAGGAGCTAGAAACAGTTAAATAGGCATTAATAGGCATTTAATACAGAAGGCTAAGGACTGTGATGCTCTGCTCTAGAATATGTAAAATAAAGCATTCAACTCTGTCAGTAAAATTAGTGCTGGCTTTGGTACCTAATTGTGAGAGTATCAGCACTTAAATGGGCTTTCCCAACAGGAATAGTAGGAAAAATGATGGGGTTCCTCAAAGCAAGCAGACTGTAGGAAACGCCAAAGGGAGCAGAAAGTCTGAAGTTCTATGCCTTTAGAGACATTCACAACATCAACAATTGTATCAACAATTTACAGTGTTCACTGAAACTCAAAAAGCTGAAGTGGCTTCTCTCATATACATAGATTGCCTAGCTTCCATCTATAGGCTAGAATACTCATCCCAAGAGTGGAGTATTTAGTTAAAAATACATACCCACAATCTCTGCAAGAAAAGGAGATTAAAAAGGGGTTTTTTACCACACTTAGTTCATGCTTCTCAGCACTGTTCATAAACAGTTGAACTACAATAATCAAACATTGTACAGGAGATGGGAATGAATCAATATAACTTCTGTGTTCTTAAACTTAATGTTGTGGTAAAATGAGTGAATGAATGAATGAATGAATGAATGAATGAATGAATGAATGAATAAATTCTTATTTTCATCTTAACTTTTATCTAATGTTTATTGTGGCTTTAGCATGGTGTTTGGCAGACCACAGACATTCAATATCTTCTGCAGAGCTGTGATCCTAAGTAAAAAGGATCTACTAGTAATAAAAGCAGGGATTTTAATTTGCGTGTTGATTTTTGATTTTTTTTTCTTTCCAAGACGATTTGAGGCTTTCTCAGCCAATTACTTCCTTTTTATATTATTCTATTATAAAGATCGTCACAGTCTATCAAATAGTTGCAATTGGTAATAAACTAGAATGAACCTGGAAAGACAGTGATGGCAGAGAGAAATTCAACTACAGCTGTAGATGCATTTACTGTAGATGATACAAGAAATGGTAAAATTCCTGTAACTTGTTTAAAACTTTTGTCAGTTTCTCTTCCCTAATTTCAATAAAGGGACAGTTCAGACTGTGTTTCATAGATATAAAGAATTTGCCCCTTCGTTTAAGTAACAAGCTTATTAAAGTTTTAGTAACACTCAGCCTCCTCCAATGCCTCTTGCAGGAAAAAAACTCCATTTTACATGACCAGTTCTGTACTAAGGTTTTCTGTTTTAATGTTGGGTCATAGAAAATACAGTCTTTAAAGACTGTGATTAAATTCATACATATGTACTCTGACAGTTTGCTCCTCTAGAAAAGGCACAAGAGGTTAAGCAGTTTCTAATGATCCTGATCTTACCACTGTGAAAAGGGTAATTTCCTTATCCAAATATAACAGAGACTAACAATGTTTATAAAATTATTGCAAAAGGGATTCTGTATGATTACAATGGACATAGGAGATGTCTTTTGAGCAAATGTTGCCATTTTATTTCTAAACAGACTCCTCTAGATGTCTTGCTAAGGAAGATTCTCTTGTGCAATGTATATATATCTATATCATCCAGGGACCGGAATTTCTTCAAAAATTGCAGGTATTCATCTGCTAGAGACCAATTTAATTTAGATATTTATATTGCCAGTGGCTGATAGCTGCTTAAGTTATATACCTGAGCTGGTGTTTTATTTATATGTCCAGCCTTAGCAATAGAGCACATGGCGTGGCTGAATTATCAAATCAATAGAATCATAGAATCGTTAAGGTTGGAAAAGACACTTAAGATCATCGAGTCCAACCGCTAACCTATCACTGCCAAGTCCACCACTAAACCATATTCTCAAGCACCACGTCTACCCTTCTTTTAAATACCTCCAGGGATGGAGACTCCACCACCTCCCTGGGCAGCCTGTTCCAATGCCTGACAACACTTTCCATGAAGAAATTTTCCCTAATATCCAAACTAAACTTCCCCTGGTGCAGCTTGAGGCCATTTCCTCTCGTCCTATTGCTTGTTACTAGGGAGAAGAGACCAACACCCGCCTCGCTACAATCTCCTTTCAGGTAGTTGTAGAGAATGATAAGATCTCCCCTCAGCCTCCTCTTCTCCAGACTAAACAACCACCAGTTCCCTCAGCTGCTCCTCATAAGATTTGCCCTCTAGACATTTCACCAACTTTGTTGCCCTTCTCTGGACACGCTCCATCAACTCGATGTCCTTCTTGTACTGAGGGGCCCAAAACTGAACACAGTACTCAAGGTGTGGCCTCACCAGTGCCGAGTACAGGGGCACTATCACCTCCCTGCTCCTGCTGGCCACACTATTCCTGGTACAAGTCAGGATGCTATTGGCCTTCTTGGCTGCCTGAGCACACTGCTGGCTCACGTTCAGCCAGCTGTCAACCAACACGCCCAGGTCCTTCTCCGCCAGGCATCTTTCCAGCCACTCCTCCCCAAGCCTGTAGCGTTGCATGGGGTTGTTGTGACCAAAGTGCAGAACCCAGCACTTAGCCTTGTTGAATCTCATACAACTGGCCTCAGCCCACCAATCCAGCCTATCCAGATCCCTCTGTAGAGCCTTCCTACCCTCGAACGGATCAATATTCCTGCCCAACTTGGTGTCATCTGCAAACTTACTCAGGGTGCTCTCCATCCCCTCATCCAGATCATCAATGAAGATACTGAACAGGACCGGCCCCAACACTGAGCCCTGGGGAACACCACTTGTGACTGGCCGCCAGCTGGATTTCACTCCATTCACCACCACTCTCTGGGCTCGGCCGTCCAGCAATTTTTTAACCCAGCGCAGAGAGCACTTGTCCAAGCCGTGAGCAGCCAGCTTCTCCGGGAGAATGCTGTAGGAGACAGTGTCAAAGGCCTTACTAAAGTCCAAGCAGACAACATCCACAGCCTTCCCCTCATCCACTAAGCAGGTCACCTTATCATAGAAGGAGACCAGGTTAGTGAGGCATGACCTCCCTTTTATAAACCCATGCTGGCTGAGTCCAATACCCTAAGTGTCCCGCATGTGCTGCGTAATTGTATTCAAGATGATCTGCTCCATGACCTTTCCCAGCACCGAGGTCAGGCTGACAGGCCTGTAGTTCCCCGGATCCTCCTTCTGAACCTTCTTGTAGAGGGGCATCACATTCGCTAGTTTCCAGTCATCTGGGACCTCCCCAGTTGACCAGGACTGCTGATAAATGATGGAGAGTGGCTTGGCGAGCTCCTCTGTCAGCTCCCTCAGTATCCTCGGGTGGATCCCATCCGGCCCCATGGACTTGTGAACATCCAGGTGAAGGAGCAGATCGGTGACTGCCACCTCTTCAACAGCTGGGACTTCATTCTGCATACTAGCTCCATCTCCCAGCACAGGGGCCTGACAACCCTGAGGATGACCAGTCTGACTATTAAAGACTGAGGCAAAGAAAGCATTAAGTACCTCAGCCTTCTCCTCATTTTTCATGGCAAGGTTACCTTCCGCATCCAACAAAGGTGGGAGATTCTCCCTGGCCCTCCTTTTGTCACTGATGTATTTATAAAAACATTTTGTGTTATCTTTAACTGTCAGGTTGTGCTGTTACTAATTTGGCCTAAACCTTACAACGAGGCCTGCTAGCACAAATTTTGGCACTTATGTGAAACCCCAATGAGTTCTGAACGGAGGATATAATCTACATTTTGCTATTGTCTTGACTGTCTACTTTCTTTGTGCCCTAGAGAGTTAACTAGATGAATGCATATATATATGCACAATCTACTCGGAACGAAAACTTGCTGTGCTTCAGAGATGCATAAATTTCCCCTTTTTTTACCAACTTATTACAGTAAGGATTCATTAATACTTGTATGCAAAAAAGTTTTCTATGGAGTAGAAGACTGCATTGTAATTATATGAAACAGGTTCTTCATAGTATTGTAGCATTTGGTTTTGTATATAAAATGGTGTAAAACAACCTTTCCTGTGGTATCTTTGCATCCATAGTTACATGTAACACAGTGCAATATTAAATAGCCTCATGTCATTTTATTTGCAATCATTAATTTTTCAATGCCAGCTTTATCTTTAGGGACTGCTCCCTTTGGTTTGTGTTTGCATTTTTCAGCCAATATAATTCAGAAGATTCACAGATTCACTTTCACATGTACACATACTTTATTTTAATGACCAGCTAAGTTATAGTAAGATATTCTGTAGAGGGGGGTGGAGGCAATAAATACTTTTTCAATAATTGTATATTTGCACTAATGCTTTTTTTGGTAAAATGCCAGAAAAGCATGAAAAATCAATATTTATTATTTTGATTATAATAAAAAATATCACAATTTACAGGTAAGATATTAATATCATCAAAGCTGGAGGTAATAATAACAAAATACTCCTGCATATTTAACGGACCTATTTCAAAATGTACTTGCAATAATGTAATGTATTCATGCTCTATATGCTGTGGGCATACAATAGCTGTACTGTAACAATCAGATGTCATTAAATTAAACCTTTAAACCTAGCAACCTAAATATGTAAAGGAGAGTTGAAGCTAAATGATTTAAAATGTTTTGTCAGAAAAATATTCTGACTGTAACTCTTTGTGATTTTAGGATACACTACATTTTTTGAAAACTGTTATTATGACAGATTAGAAAATATGATGGTAAAATGAAGATCTTATTGTGTCATTGTATTATACACAGGGTTGCATGGGCAAGTTGTCCCCCGTTAACCAACCATGCTAAAATTCTTAATTTTCCATATGTAATCTATACTCAGCGCTGAAAATTATAATAATTTCCTCAGGACTGTAAAGTAAATAGTATGGTTCATTATGACATGATGAGGAAGTAATCCTTGCAGAAGAAAACCAGCAGTGGATATTGTTTAACTATAAATTTTGCTGCATGTACTTTAAACAAACTGAGAAACAGATCACTGCAAAGATTAATAAAAAGCCCAAAATGTTTCTTTCCTAAAAAGCTTTCTCTTAAATTATATGAGCAAGAATCTGAAGGAAGCAGCTACAACAATTTTGAGTGGAGATGAGGACTACGACCACTGACATTGGAAGACATATTGTATGCAGAAAGTTGTAAGAAGAGTTTGCTTTTTAGTAGACCACTGCTCTCTATTTCGTCTTTATATAGTGGGGGGGAAAACATCAATAGTTTTTTTGGATTCAGCCTGGGCCCACATCTTCTCAGTGGTATACCAGAGAAGTAAATATGACAAATTCTCTTCTCTCATGGCCTTCCCAATACCCTAGATAAAGGATACTTGTTGGTGGTCATTTTAAAATTATATCTGAAAAACTATACCAAGAGGTACTGCAAAATGATTTTTTTGTTGTTATTACCAAAGAGATTTGAGTGACTTCAAATTTAACATAACCTATGCATAACTCACACTGCCAGAAAGCCCCCTTCTTACTCACCTGTTCTTTTCTATAAATTCTGTAGTTCTTAATATGCCTGAGGAGAGGCATGAGAAATCCAAGCCTAGGATAAGTGAAATTCTGTTAATGGTCTCTGAAATGAAAGGGATTACTTACTCTGTTATGAACAGGACTAGAAAACCTTGGATTAGTCCAAATTTAGCTGGTTTCTCCAAAAGGATCTTAGTGACTAAAAATAACAACAATCTTAAAACCATTTCCTTCAGCTTCAAAAGAGGGATTGTTCCTATAGGGCCTTTATTTTGCAGACACAAAGTTTTCTTACCTCCAGCAACAGACAGTTACTTCTTGCAAACATTTGTACACTACAGTCAGCAACAGATGTAAATCAACAGGAATCAGTCAGCATTTGTCTAGACTGTTCCAAACCCAGTTAATAAGGCTTTGGATTACTTGTACTACTGTGTTTGAACACCATCCTTAGAATCTGACAAAGTCATTTTTTGCATTTTAACTTTTCCAAACTATGTGAAATGAAAAATAGAATCCCAATTTGAATTTTTAAGCTTGACCTGTTCTCTGAAATATATGATACTGACACTAAAATGTCAATGTCTGGCAAAAGTTAATAAATTCATACTGATATCTGAAATAGATGCAGAGACTCAGATTCCAGTGCTTGCTAACATATAGTAAATTTTGACTTTTGATAGGTGATTGATGTGAATATATTTGCTGGGAATTCAACAGAAAATCCTGTCCTGGCATAGAAGAAAATCATTAACAGAAAAATAATGTAGGTAACTTTTAGATTATTAATCTTTAAGGTTTTTTTTTTTATTTCCTTTTTCTGATTTTTTTCTTGGTTGAGGAGATAGGAAGGAAATTAGAAGCACACAAAAAAAGGCATAAAAATATATAAAATATATAAATATATTTATATGACTTTTTGAATATCATAGAATCACAGAATCATAGAATGGTTTAGGTAAGAAGGGACCTTTAGAAGTCATCTAGTCCAACCCACCTGCAGTGAGCAGGGACATCTTCAACTAAATCAGGTTGCTCAGATTGCTCAATATGATGGAAAGCATCTTGGCAACTGCATCAGCTAATTCCCTCAGGACCTTGGTTTGTTTCTTGTTGGGTCCTGTGGACTTGTGTATGTACAGGTTCCTCAGAAATCCAGATAAAATAAATGAAATACAGATAAAAAATTAATGTATAAATCAAATCCAGATTAAAAACTGATAAAATAAATATATTGATTAAAAATATATAAATAATTTTAAAGTTATTTTTAAATCTCTCTAGTGTGTAAATATAAATATTTAAAAATAAGGTCAGTATTCTTACAATTATATAATTTCAGGGACTAAAATCCATATTATGTCATGAAATAGCCTTATTTTTGAAACTTTTTGAATACCTAGAACCTCCAGTGGCTAACAGTTGTATGAGAAACTCAAATCAAAATCAGTCAAGTTTATAGAACCTCTGGAATTTCTTTGAAAAGTTGATAGATTTATTTAGATGCTTATATACAGATTTAATTTGGTTCAGAAGCTCTATCTTTTTACCTTAGTGCCATGTCTTAGACCCCACTGAGAATTACTGGCTTAGACGAAAATAGAATTAATAGCCTGATCAGTCCACAACGTTCTGCTACTGTCTATGTGTCAAATTTAATGGTGTGTGACAGGTCAGCCAAAGCTAAGGAACTCAAGGTTTGTATGATAGATTGGTTGTTTATCAAGTGAATTGATATGTGTACATAATGCAATAATTTGCATAGTTAATTTATTATTGTTGTGCACATTACATTGGCTTGTGTAAATTATACCAGTTTGCTGTTCAGATATAAATGGATATTGATGGATTTGTTTTGACTCTGCATAGGTTGTCCCTGACTAGAAATTTGTCTGGATGCAATTCTTTCCTGTCTGACATCAGATGTCAGAGTATGCCTGCATGTCAGAGGACCAAAGTCAGTGGACACAGCAAAATTGCTTAGGTCTTGATATTAGCAGAGTTCAAACTTCTGTTCACTGCTCTGGAATAAGAAGGATGAGTAAGAGAGAGGGCTGACAGACCACCTCAACAGCTCAGTGCTCAGGGCTGTCATGGATAGATGTTGGGCAGTTAGCAAGTACATATAATCGAGTTTTATAAATACATGTTTCAGGTAAAAGATTTTCCTCAGAAAAGATTGATAGGAATGTAGATCCAAAACACTGATAGTGCAATTTCCTGGGATGTGAGAGACTTAAATTTATGTCTATTCTACAAAGGGTGGTTTAGAAATAGGTTTCTATTTTCATTATCTCTCATAGTCACTATATCACCAGATATATAGTGGAATACATCTTTTGGTTTTGTTTTCTTTCTTTTTTTCATGGCATATAGCTATCTTAGTTTCTATGTTTAATATTGATATGGGTTTATCTCTTTTCTTGTTGAAGAATTAGGCCTATGTGTTCATTTTAGGTATACTGTTCAGTATATATACTTAGATATCTTAATTCTTCATTCAGTGTAGTCCAGGTATCTATGAATTCTTTCCTAAGCCTATATGGGCTTCCCAGAGACCTATAAATCTGTTCTGAAATAACAGAGATATTGTGGGGGTAGTTTGGGAAAAAAAGATAGAAGAGTTGTTAGATTTTTAATTATGTACTCTATTAAAGGCTACGAACTGGTTTACAATTGGCTTAAGATAAATTAACTCTGCCTTCTGCTGAAAAGGCTCTTTCCTGTTCTTATTCTTGTATCAGCACTTGCAATCAGGTGTGTTAGATCATTTGGTTTTGGTGTGGGGTTTTTTGTTTTTTCCCCCATGATTAGTTTTCAATGATAGCTAATATTGACTTGCTGTAGGGCCACATGATTGCTAGTATTGGCTGAAAGGAGGTAGCAAAAACTAGCTGAGGAAGGCAAGAGTGTTATTTTGGCAGAAATACAGCCTTATTTTGACTTAAGCTGATCATTAAATAGTACCTTAAGACATACTCAGGACTTGTCCTTCATGGTCAAATAACTGTAGCTGAACCCAAACTTTTAATCTGTGTATAGCAACAAGAATGCATCTTGCCCATTTGAGACCCTGTTACAGGTTCCCATGTCTTTTTTTATCCCTTTATTACACAAGAGTAATGAAATATACATTGGTCACTACCTTGAGGCTATTCAGAGAATAAAGCAATATAACATGTGGATCGTGCTTGTTAACTGTAGTTTCATGTTGTGATTACATCACACCACTTTCTGAAAAGTAATGGCTTTCAAACAGCTTCCGCAGGCTATGCAGGATCTTTGTATTAACCTACAATATACCTATTATGTCTCAGCTCCTCTGTTTTGCTCACTCTCTCATGAACATAATCTTGCAGTTGATGCCAGTGGCAACTTCTGAGCTGGTGCTCCTTTTAAGTGGGTGGCAATCACTGACAGGATGTCATCTGTTGGATTTAATTCCTTACTGTGACTCATTAAAGCCTACTTTACCTTCTATGAATACTAGAAAGGCTACACCTTCCACCACATGTCCTTGAAAAAAATATAAAAAGTATTTGCTGGTGACTATCTAGCAAGTAATGCAAGGTGAGCAGCTATTTCTAGCATGCCTTGCCGTACATTTTAATTAATGAGATTGTGCCAGACATATGAGGGTCTAGAAAAAAAGAGCACTTGCATGAAAAATACGTAGTGTATTTGCTTTAAGGTGAAGTAACAACAATCAGACGTGGCCCATATTTTTCTGTAATAAATACAAATACAAAATGTATACAGTTAAATATAGACCTGTTTGGTTTTCCACTTCTTAGAGTGCCTTCTGCTGTTATTCATGCAAATGCGAATAGAGACTAACTTCAGTGGAGGGAGGGTGATAGGTAAGAATTTGCCTATGTATACAGCTGACTTGCATAGACTTCCTGTTACATTTAAATAAATGAATCCATCACACATGTCAACAATAGCACTCTAGTGCACTTCAGACAAATGAAATGCTAAATACTACAAAATGAAAGCTTTCCAAATGGCACCTTCAAATTGTTAGAAATAATTTTCCATAGTCTTTAACCTTCCCAAGCTCGAAAAGTAATTATATAAATTTTGTAAAGCCTGTGGATTTTAATAGTCCATAAGTCATCTTCACTTCACTGTTTTTTAAGGCTGAAATAATTAAACGTTAAATTTCTTTCAAAGTAAAATGAATGAAATAACATGGTTTTGAACTGGATGTGGGTTTTTCAATATTACACGGTGGAGGTATCCCACAGAAATTACATTTTTTTGTAATGCTTATAAATCATTGTTATAGCAATTATTTCACCAATTAAAACATCAATAAATGTACATAAATACATAGTAAGTATATAAATAAAATTTCAATGAAGAATCTATAGGACATAATCCTGGGACCAGTGTAATTTTCTCATGGCACTTGCTAAATATCCTAAACACTCCCTGAGCTGAACAGGAAAGAGTTATTTAAATAAATCATATGGTATTTATATAAAATGACAACAAAGTAACCTGTAAAAGCACTGAGCAGCAAGGTTCTTAAATTTTATTTACAATTAGGAAGGGATTTACAGAAGCATGGAGAAATGTGTATAAATACCTCGTGGGAGAGTAAAGAAGGCGGAGGAAGACTTTTCTCAGTGGTATTCAGTGACAGGACAAGAGGGGATGGGCACAAACTGAAACACAAGAAAGTTAATTTAAATTAAGAAGGTACTATTTTACTATAAGGTTTTTTGAGCACTGGAAGAGATTGCCCAGGAACATGTTGTTGAATCCCCATCCTTGGAGATACTTAGACCCCATCTGAGCATGTTCCTGAACAACCTGCTGTAGTTGACCCTGCTTTCAGTATGAGGGGTTGAACTAAACAGTCTCAAGAGACCTCTGAGTCTCTACAGTTCTGTGATGCTGTAAATGTTTGCTGTCTGCCTCCACAAAGAGAAATCATGTGGCCATCATTCAAGAGAGTCACAGAAGATTTCACTGAAGGAATTAGGGAGAAATTTTTCTAAAGCATTCATTGATTCCACTTAAATCATTCACATCACCAATGTATAGCTGATCTACGTGAAGAAAATATCGGAGGTAATAGTCACAAACCCATCCACTGATGTCAACAATTCTGCAGTGCAACTTTCTCACATTCATTAACCGGACACTAATTTCATTGTTTTTGTATGCCACTGAATCTCTTTTTCTCCACTTTAAATATTGCTCTTTCAGTAGCTTCATTCTACCATGAGTTTATTAATGGAGACAAAGAAGCATCCAGCTGTGCTGCCCATAACACCATAAAACCTCACAGTATGTTTTAGCAGAGAGATATTCTACTACAATAACATCAGATATTTAAAAATAACATTTCTTATTTAAGTTTTATTATATGTATAAAAATTAACAACAACAACAAAATCCTTAAAAATATCAGGTAATTTGAGGGAATTCTGAAAAAACTTCTGGACAAATATACAGAAAAAAAGCGTTTTAGCATTCCCAGGTAGAAAGAGATCTCCTTAACGTTTATGAGCCACAAAGTGCTGAGAGTGAGAAAACTTGCTGGTGAAGTATCATTATATTTATGTCTTTTATAGAATTCTCTGAGCCACCTTGGTGGTCATTGTCAGAGATACTATATTGGTCCCTATGGACCAATTGTCTGGTGTGCAGTAGTCTTTACATCTTGCATAACAGATATATCAATTTAAGCCAAACAGCTTATGTCTTGTATTGATAAATAAAGTCTTAAATATCCCTATTATATCTTTACTGTACACTGCTCAGCTACTTCGCAAACATTTAGCTTTCAGTTCCCTGTCTGACCTTTCTGCTTGCTGAATACAAATTCTTGATATGTTAGCTTACTGGCAAAATGTAAATTAATAATATGTTTTCTTAAGACCTCTGTCAGATGTGTTTTCTATTACCCTAAGGATTAAAAGGATAGTTGAGTAAGTATAGACACTCTGAAAGTCCATATTCTAGTTTCACATCTTATTGATCACAGGTCCCCAGTTGCAATATGGAGATTCCTCATCTGTAAAATGCTTTCAAATGGGAGATGTATGCACAAGCTGTGGATGAGTTAAGACAGGAGCTTATTGCTATCATTTTAGCTGTGGCTTGTAGGTGTCTATGTTCATACTTGTAAAATAGAAGTGGATCTAAAAATTTTCCAAAGGAACAGCACAGCAAAGGAGCCCTTCCTGAATAAAATTTTGAATTGTCACTATTTTATACTCCAAAGAGGAATTAGAATAGTTTCTTCTAATTTGTACTCTGTATTTTACCATGTAATAACATGGGTTCATTGAATGTTTTAATCATGATATCAGCTAAAGATTTTGAATTTCATAAAGATTTAAAGAGTGGTTTTTCTATGTCTGTGCACTGGTCAGTTGTCTTAGGAGATGCCAAACCAGTAACCAGACACACACAGAACCAGGACAGTGAGCCTATCCTGTAGCTGGCCTTTCCCTGGCACAGGATAAAGAGTCCCTCACCCAGGAAATTACTTAGAAATGGAGTTTAATAAGAAGAGAGGACAGAATATGCTGATCAGGTGTGGAACACAGAGTACTGACCAGCAGCTTTTAACATGTGACTGTCCCTTTTTATGCACTTGTCTACGTCCCTGCTTTCTCCTCCCCAAACCACCTCAATTCCTCATTTTCTTCACCTTCAATTTCTACCCTAAACACCCCATGACCAGACTTGTGCAATCTCCCAGTGCCATTCCAATGTACCCCATGGTGAGCCTCATAACCCTGGGTTCCCCTCACGGTCTGTGAGATGCTCCAGAAAGCCACCCCCACTGACTCTTGATGCAGGGTGGCCTTTGGCTCCTGGCGCAGGGTGTGGGTGCCCTGGAGTTCAGGTCCCTGACTGGTGCCCCTGCCTGCCATTGTACCACTGGGCTGCTTCTAATGGTTGTGGAGACGAGTCTTTAATCACACAAATGATCAAGATGAATCCTGAAAATCCCTGCATCCTGTAAATATCTCAAATATTTATTAGCATAGAATTTCTAAGTAGTGGATCAAAGGCTTTACTTATATTGAAACTCACCCACATAATTCTGGGGTACTTTCTTTGCTACTAATCTATAATGGAAAAATATATTTAAGTATTTTAAACTAGGTTTGGAAGTTGTAATGAGATTATGGACAAGAGTTCTTCCATTCCTTGTAATAATTTTAAAAGAACATTATATAATTAGTTGATGATATTAATAATTATTGTTAATATTTTATATAATGAATATTTTTAAAAGAGTCTTCACCTCATTTTGTTAGATCTGAAAATGTTTTGGTTTGTTTTTTTTTAAATGAAATATAAATAAGACCTTTCAAAATGTTTCAAAAGCTAATGTCAAAACAACTAACCAAGAGGTCTGTGTATCTTTTGGGTGCTTGTTTTTCTTTCTTTTAATGACCTTGGGCTGGGGTTTTAGTAGTAGAGCAGGAAATGTCCCAGGACGCAGTTGTTCCTCTTTTGTTGTTATTTTGTTTATTTCATTTAATTTAATTTTATTTTACAGGATAAGATGTCCTTTAAGAAGGACCCAGATTCTGAGGCTTAAGAAAGCCTTAGCATTTTTATATTATTTCTATCTCACCTGTTCTCTAGGCCATTAAATATCACATCAAGGGAAGTTCGCTTACTTTCCTATTTTATATTTTCTCTTCTGACTTCAATACTTCTAAAACATTTTCATTTCAGTTTAACTCAAAGCAGTTCAGGATCTATCTGTACTTAATTGTTATTGAATTAAGCTTCATCTGTTACTTGTCATTTTCTTAACTAGCATTCCTTTGTTTTGTTAATCCAAGCTCTGTATTTTGGAGGGTGTTGGTGGGTTTTTAATACTGAAAATCAGGTTAAATTTTATCATTTTATATTTTATGTCTACCATGAATGACAGTGGCAACTACAGGGAATTTTCTCTGAACTGATGCCAAAGTGATTGAAATCAATGTTTAAAAAAAAAAAATCTTACAGGTGTGCTGGATTACCAGAACATAATTCTAGGTTTTTCCTTTACATATTGTCAGGGAGAAGAAATTCTTCTTTATTCCACAATGGCGGTTAGAAAGATTGTTACAGTGATCTGAGGAAGGTTTGTACAGTGATCTGGAGTTCCAGAAATACATAGAATCATAGAATCGTTAAGGTTGGAAAAGACCCTTAAGATCATCAAGTCCAACCGCTAACCTATCACTGCCAAGTCCACCATGAAAAGTTCTCAAATCTTTGAGGCTTTCAGAACAACAGATAGGTCTTCCAGAACACATATGTTAATCTATTTTAATTTTTATTGAATCTAATCTGTCATAAAAGATTTATTTTGTGGATGCTCATCATTTTTAGTATTTCCATTACCATGAATTACTCTTCAATAACACTCATGTAGTAAAACCAACACATAAAATTTCACAGAAATAGGTGTTTAGATCACGTACTTCATTCTAACCTCCTGCACATAGCTGACACTCAGTATGATTTCTGGTTTTCATGTCTGCAGGATAATACTCATAAAAATATGTTCACACTGAGAAAGACTTTGATAAGCAACACTTTTTTTCATTCCTTTAATATTAATATCCTGAATCTTATTTAGAATTTGTTGGAAGCACACTAATTTATGAAACAAAAATATACTAATTTCATTGTTTATGAACAGCTATTCCTGTTCCATAGCACGTTTCATATGACTGTCCAACAATATAATTTCTGTTAATTAATTTTATTAATTAATTCCACAGTGAGTCAAATATATAGCCCTGTGCTGAGTATTCCTGTCTCAAACTCCAAGAGCAAGTTTCCCTGACTCTCTACTTCATAATCCAGTTCCCTACATTTCACAGTATGCCCCCTTCACCCCGTTCTGTCTCATATGCAATTGTAATAAAGCACATTCTTGCTTGTTTATGATCATTTCACCCAGAAACTTTTGTTAAATCTACAATAGTAACAGGTATTAATCCTCATTAGTTGTTTTTCATTTGTCCCTGTCTACAAACTCTACTATCAAAGAAACATAGTAAATCCTATCCTAAAAAAACCTGATTCTTGCAGAATCCCAGTACACCTCAATCCCTTTTAGATTGTTGGTTTTCACTTTCATATGCAGACACATAAGCATAGATGTAGACATCTATACAGGAACTGGAAGTCTTATCTGCCTATTAGGGTCAGTAGAAAACCAGTCAATATAGTCATTGGAGTTCAAGGAACTATTGAGCTAACCAAATGTAAATACCTAATTTAGGTTAAGGTAGGTAGTTTTTAGACATCAATGGCTGCAATGACTGGGTTTTATGGAGTACAATGAGGGTTTAGGTTTCCTATAATGTAAGCCATAACATGCATGATAAAATTGCAGATTGATAGAATAATTTGGATTGGAAGAGACTTCAGGAGATCCTCCAGTACAAACATTATCTGAAAGCAGGGACAACATATCAACACTATAGTTAAGTGCATGTTGTCTACCCAGACTTTAGTAAAGCCTTTGACACCACTTCCCACAGAATTCTCCTGGAGAAACTGGTTGCTCATGACTTGGGACAGGTGTACTCTTCACTGGGTAAAAAACTGGGTGGATGGCTGGGCCAAAGGGTTGTGGGGAATGGAGCTAAATCCACTTGGTGGCCGGTCAAGAGCAGTGCTCCCCAGGGCTCAGTTTTAGGGCCAGTCTTGTTTAATATCTTTATCAATGATCTGGATGAGGGGATGGAGTGCAGCCTGAGTAAGTTTGCAGATGACACCAAGTTGGGCAGCAATATTGATCTGCTCGAGGGTAGGAAGGCTCTACAGAGGGATCTGGACAGGCTGGATTGATGGGCTGAGGCCAGTTGTATGAGGTTCAACAAGGCCAAGTGCCAGGTCATGCGCTTGGGTCACAACAACCCCCTGCAATGCTACAGGCTTGGGGAAGAGTGGCTGGAAAGATGCCTGGCGGAGAAGGACCTGGGCGTGTTGGTCAACAGCTGGCTGAACGTGAGCCAGCAGTGTGCTCAGGCAGCCAAGCAGGCCAATAGCATCCTGGCTTGTATCAGGAATAGTGTGGCCAGCAGGAGCAGGGAGGTGATAGTGCCCCTGTACTCGGCACTGGTGAGGCCACACCTTGAGTACTGTGTTCAGTTTTGGGCCCCTCAGTACAAGAAGGACATCGAGTTGATGGAGCGTGTCCAGAGAAAAGGAACAAAGGTGGTGAAAGGTCTGGAGGGCAAATCTTACGAGGAGAGGTTGAGGGAACTGGTGGTGTTTGGCCTAAAGAAAAGGAGGCTGAGGGGAGACCTTGTTGCTCTCTACAACTACCTGAAAGGAGGTCATAGTGAGGTGGGTGTTGGTCTCTTCTCCCAGGTCACTAGTGATAGAACAAGAGGAAATGGCCTCAAGCTGCATCAGGGGAGGTTTAGACTGGATATTAGGGAAAATTTCTTCATGGAAAGTGTTGTCAGGCATTGGAACAGGCTGCTCGAGGAAGTTGTTGAGTCACCATCCCTGAAGGTACTTAGAACATGTGGTGCTTGAGAATATGGTTTAGTGGTGAACTTGGCAGTGCTAGGTGAACAGTTGGACTTGATAACCTTAAAGGTCTTTTCCAACCTGAATGATTCTGTGGTTATATGACTCTGTAAGTGTCTAAAGCACTAAATCTCAGTCCTAGTGAAATAATGATGATATATAATCCCAGAGGTTTCCTGTGTTTGTAGGTTTTATTTTCAGAAGTAAATTATTTTAAAAAATATTGTATGATTGGTTAAGTTCCCTATATAGTCCAGTCTGAAGGCATTTGAAGACACTATAATCTCTTCTTTGACTGAATGGAAAAGATATATATTTGAATGAAGTGGATTAAATCTCAGTACTGTTATTATTCTCATATATTATGGACAGATATTTAAGGAGAGGTTTATCTTAGCTTCCAGTAAAATCTAATAATTTTCTATACAATGCATCATGTAGAATTTTAACCTATAAGTGTTCAAAGTCCTGCAACAGGTAAAGGTATTTTCTCTATTCTTGCTTCATGATACAAGTTTCAGTCACTTACCTTAGTACTACCCTTTGAAGACTGATTACATCAATTTTGATTATTATCACTTATAACATTTTTCTTTCTCTTTGTCATAATTATTAAGGATGACAATGTGTGATTAAAAAAAAGGAAAGAAAAAAGTATTTCTTACTTGCCAATTTGTGCTTGAATTTGCTATATACTTTGATATTACAACTTATTATTATAGCTTGTCATTAGCTTGTTAGCATCTACTCTTTCATTGTTAAGCTTCCACAATTCAGGAACAGGTTATTGAGACAATGTAACAATATGTCTCACATATAATGCTATAGTACATAGTTCAATAGCCTAAACACAGATATAGGGATGGGTTTTAAAATGGATTAAAAATCCATTAGTTCTACAAAAGAAATTTTTCTTTACCACATTAATTAAAAACCAAAAACAAAACCAAAAACAAACTAAACATATTCTTAATATAGGAGTAGTGATTTGTGTGTAACAGATTTATTACACTCAGACTCAGTCTTAAGTTAGCTATTTATATATACAAGTTTTGCTCCTAAGATAATCACCACTGATTCATATACGTGTATATATAACCCAATACTAAATCAACAGGAATTCATGCTTTCTTAATTATACAGATAAATAAAATTATGGGAAAAAAATATTTACTCATGACTATGTCACTTACAGAACAAGAAACAGTAAGGTCAGGAATCCTGAGGTTATTGTAAAAATAAATCTAGAGTTTTTTAAACATACAAAACTCTGCTTATTCTTGAATTCCTGTTTTATTCTGGGACTGATTTAAATTTCATTTCCTGAGGTTAGTCATGAGAATTTATATAAAATTGTGAGTTAAACATTTTAGTCTTAAGTGTTGTAGGGTTTTTTTAACCTGATCTGGAGATCAGATTTCATATGGTCTATAATTTGTTAAGAGTAAAAAGGAGGCTAATTACAATCATAGCATTGAAACTGTGTTGGTGAAAGAAAGAGACTGAAAATGAAGTGTAATTCAGTCCTAAAGAACCATTCCTAGATGCCATTATAAAACTTCTATCTTCCCCAATAATTTTTCTGTGCACAGAATAAGATAGACTTTTATCCCTAATGATTAATTTCTTACTGTAGTCCCCAGATTAAAAGACATGCCAGGTGACATAAGGTTGATAAGTCATTCTGTCTGGTTCGTAAAAATTTTATGTGTATTTGCATATCTAAAAATATGATCACATCACTGCAAGACTGTGACAAAACCTCCAGTTTTAGTTCTCGTAGGAATCTGTTACCAGAAACCTGAAAAATTCAGGGAGAGTTGTGAGGAAGGTCAAGTTTAGCAAGACAAACTTTCAGTTCAAATCACTTCATATGGTCTTAATTCACCAGACCAACTCCAAATAATGCTATAAACAAAGCTATTTCAAACATCTGTTACTCTTCTTCCCTGTCTGTATAAAATATAACACACGAAACACTAAAAGCACCGCTTTGTGGGTGTGGGCTATCTAGTACTCTTTTGTTTTTTTTTCCCATAATATTTATTGATGAGCAAAAAAAGAGGGCATTTGTAAAGATTAATTAATATTTGAAATTGTAGTCCTCTAGCCCAGGAAATACGTCATTGGTATGGCTAACAAAAGATATAGGCTTTTGCCACCATTGAAGCCTGAAGAATTGTTTAGACTTGTCTTGGCCGGAGCTGACTTAAGTTGTTTAAGCTATCATAAAAATTGTTTAATAGTTGAAAAATGATTGACTATCTCAGGGTTTTGGTTACCTTCATGAATACCATATATGATAAAAATTTTTTAAAAAAATCTGTGTAGGGGATCAGAGAAGAAGGAGCAAGTAAGCAGTCTGCATTAGCAAACATATGAAAGTAACCCTAAGCAGACCAAAGACAGAGAAGGATGAGCAACCTGATCTAGTTGAAGATGTCCCTGCTCACTAGATCAGGGTTGGACTAGGTGACCTCTAAAGGTCACTTCCAACACAAACCATTCTATGATTCTATGAAATCCTGCTCCATCAAACCTGTGTTTTCCCAGTGAAGAACCTCTGGCATTGCCAACTCTTCACAACCCATTGTATTCATCTGGAGTAAGATGGGTACCAGCACCCTCAGGACTTAGGCAGTGAAGGTTGAATAAAACATCAGAGAAAAAAGGGTAGACATAGGAAAAGAATTGCTTATGAGTGATAGTGATAAACTTTGCCAAAAAGGACATTAGTTCCTAATTTTATAATTCAGACTCTATTAGTATAATTGTAATAAGACTAATAACAACTGTATTGTTATATTTTAATTAGTTGTTTGTCGATTGTTCAAGCATTAATTAGATTAACAGTAAGTTCCTTGATACACATATAAGGCAGTCCCCTTTTACCCATAGTGTAATTTTGAATGCAACACAATATGGACGAAATGCAAGCACTATGTTAATGCTGAACATTATCATTTGGCACACCAGATTAACCTCAGGCAGGATCTTTACTCAATAAAATTTTGCCTATGAGACTGTCGAAATTCTCTCTTCTTTTGATCCAGAGCTGTTAAAAATTTATTTATCACGAAGCACTGTCAGAAATATATTTATCTAAAGATATAATTACAATAATGCCCGCCACCCCCCATCCTTAAAGCATATTTTGTGTAGACATGGCTTATCTTAATAATCTTCTCTTTGTATTAGAGTAATTACATTTTCTGATAACTCATCTTTACAACACTGATCAAATTTTTTCTTGGTGTATATGGTCCAAATGTGTGTGTTACACAAAGGTAAAACAGCTTCATACTAGATATATTCCTGAGTTTATATGCACTTTGTTAAATACACTCATACATTTGGAAATATGAACACAATTATTTTTCACCATAACTTAAACCCTACTGATTTTTCTTGGTGTTCCATATAAACCAGTGCTTTTCTTTTATCACTAAGTTTAATGTAAGGACTATACTACTTAGCGAAAGTAATTTCAATCATTTAAATACTTTTATGACTGAGTCTGTGGTTTCATTGTTTCTGTGCATTATATGTATGTTTATTTGCATGGGCTTAGTTTTGAACCAAATTTGGAATGTTTTTCATAACATTATGTAGTTACAAGAGCAGAAAGATAAAATGATAGAAACCCTCCAGCTTACTGGTTGTTTTCTTGGGTTTTTTTTTTCCCAAGTTTTGTAAAAAACATTATTCAGATTGATTTGGTTTGGAGTTCTTTCTGAATACTCAAAGCTCACTGATCCTGTTCTCTTCTCTTTTTCACTCTCTAAGTATGTTTTATGCTTTCTTTTGTAATTTACAAGGTGGCAAAAATATTTTTAACTAACAGGGTTCTTTGATTCTGTTAGTCTTACAATCTGCAGTTAGGAATATGTTTGCTACTCTCTGGAGACTCGACTTTCAGTGTTAAATTAATGAAGACTAAAGGCTGCTACTGATGAAAATAATTATTGTTATTTAAGAAAATATGCAAGTAAGTAATCATTAATTCCTATAGCATTCTTCCATAATTCATTACATGTATTAATTTATTTTTTTAAATAGGTGCTTTTAGAACTCAGAGGACTGATCTTTTGTTATTAAAATCAGTATGTCTGTTCTCAGAAGTAGAATTAAAACATTTGTATTGTTCATTAAAGTTTTTTGCAGTTTCAAATTCCTGGGAAAAAATAATCTCTTTATATTAAATTTCTGGGAAAGAAACAATAATTTCATATGATTTTGAACTTTTTCTCTGTATCCAAGGTCAGGTTGTTATCTATTATGCTGTTTTAGTCTTTAAATTATAACTATTCACCTTAATATTAGTGGTCCGTGTTTCTTGTGAGAATTAGGAAACAAATGAAGTCGATAGGTACAATGCTTTTACTGCTGTTTATAGTTTCCCAGAGTTTCAGAGAGTGAAAGTTTCAGGAGTCTTGCCTGCATTGTTCAGACCTTTGTTTTCCACATGGGAATGGAAATATTTTAATTTACTGACTCTTAAGCAGAAACAGATAAAATTATTTAACTGTATATTGAGAAGGAAAATAAAACTAGACCCTGGAGAAGAACTAAAATAAGCCTTTAGTTACAGCTACCTGATGAAGCTGGTAGTACACACTGACTAAGTTTGTTGAGAAATGGAAAAGAGGTACCTAGAAGATGAATTCTGATTTTTGATTTCTGTTCACTAATTAACACATAAACTACCAGGCTGCATTAAAGACAGTGTTTATAAAGAAAAAAGTTGTAAATGATATTGCAGGAGTCTCTTAAAGAGAAAATGACAGAAAGAAAGAAAGAAAGAAAAAGGAATACAATTCTGCTACTTAGAAAAAGAAAGAAAACAAAAAGAAGAAAGCAAAAGAAGTGGATGTGGATCATATGAAATAATAAGTCTGAATCATAGAATCATTTAGGTTGGAAGAGATCTTTAACAATTAACCTAACATTACCAATTCCACCACTAAACCATGTCCCTAAGCACCATGTCTACAGGTCTTTTAAATACCTCCAGGGATGGTGACTCAACCATTTCCCTTGGCAGCCTGTTCCAATGCTTGACAACTTTTTCAGGGAATAAAGCTTTCCTGATGTTGTAGGAAAGATTCTGAAAGGAAAGGAAAATGAAGTGAATTATGTATATTAACTTTCAGAGGAACACGTTCAACTGGATTTGGTTAGGTCCTAATTTTTGACAGAACTCATCCACGTTAACTGAAAAGCTTAATCTATTTTACAGTCATTGGTTGTAGTAAACATGTTAAAGGACACAGGTACATGGATACTTGCAGAACGCTAGAGAAGTGGAGAAGGTAAAAAATGCCCATGTTTTGTTACCCAGGCATCTCTCAATAGTTTTTAAATCTCTCAAAATCATTTTAAAGATGTTCATGTAACCATTTGTCTTATAATGCAGAACTTTGTTGTTTTCCTTTTCTTCATTTCAAAGACAGGAATGGTAACATCAGCTCCTCTGCAGCTTAAGGAGAGTGCCTAAGCAGACTGAAGGATCTAGGATGGAATAATTTACCCCATACCGCACAGGAGTTATGCATTTAGACATGGACTGCAGCTTGGGGTTTATTAGCTCTGTGTTACAGCACAGATTACTGCACCATTGTTGATCTCTAGTATATCTTCTGATTAAACGTATCTGAGTCAATGTGTTCACTATTTAAGATATATATTTAGGCTATTTCACCAACCATAGTTAAAAATGACCCATGGAAAATATCAAAGAAGTGCTATTCAAGAAGCACAACAGAACTGTGCAGTAATTTTAATCTTTGAATTGGTGGTTGATTTTCAACTTAGATGTACAATGGAATAATTTTATTGAATTGGGGTTTATATCTTTTTATTTTTAATGGAACTGACATTTTTCTTTTGTTTAGAGAACGATGAAGTCTTTTGAAATCATCAGCGTTTGCAATGTCACCATTTTTCAAATGTTTCAGGGTGTATTCCTTGAAGCAAACTTTTGCTCCATAACATAGGATATTAAAAATTCAGAAGGATGAAATTGGAATGAAATATTTTCCTTTTAAGAAAATAATACTTTTTACCTAGACCTAAAAGAACTACTGATTTTTTTTTTAGCAGAGAAAATTTATGCCTGTTGGAAGATTTAATTGTAATGCCCATAAATATCTTGTTGAATATCAAGCTCTGATGACCAAATATCTGATCAACAATAACCTAAACATAATTTAGAAAACCTCTGTTAGTTAATGTATTTTTCTGTTATAGGTCATATAGTAGGCCAGACATTAGCACATATGTGCAGTCTTGAATTCACTTCAGCAGAGGGAAAGAGAGAAACTTAATGTTTTGTTGCTTTGCTACAAGTGATAGAATGTGTTGGGCTTTGCAGAAGAAATTAAAAAAAAAGAAGGGGGGTGCTGTTTGGCTTAGAGTATACCACTGAACTTTGAGTACGAGCTAATATGAACTATTTAATGACACAGTATTTGGATTTTTATTCTTCATTAAATTTTGCATTGCATTAATTGCCATGTCCTCTACAGACTTAACTGCCCTCTCCCTGCATCTAGTTAATTAAAAGCTTAATTATGATATTTAATATGTTGGAGGTTAGGTTTGGAACTGAAAATAAGTAGCAGTAAATAACATAATAAATATTTTTTGACCTTTTTTGTGCTTTTAAAAATATTTAATCAAATATCAAGCTTAGTGGACTGGAAGCATTGTTATTGCACCTGTCTGGGAAAAGTATCCCTTTACAGGAGAGCATTAAGGATGTTTTCTAAAGTTTGATTTAATATTTATTAATCTGGGGTGGTTTGTTTTTTTTGAATAAATTATTTCTGCTCAGGCCTGCAATAGTTATAAGCATAATGAAAAGTATACTTTTCAGTAAAATAATTTCAAATCCTAGTTATAACATAGCAAATTAAATTGTTTTTGTATTTAATAAAAACAGAATAATTACTTTTCCAGGTGTAATTGTGACTTGATTGGAATATTCTCCAAACTTATTTGAATTTCTACACAAAGTTTAATCTATAACTTTTTAAAAAACTTTTTTAAGTTTGAGATTTATGTATTTTGTTTAGTTACATTAATTTCTTCAGCCTAGCATAAATACATTGTTCCTACCCTAATATCTGTTTAGTGTTACAAATTTAATCTTCCCCCACCCCACCCCCCGCTAAAGGTATTAATTGTAATATTTGGAGATTTAAGTTCTAGACTGCAAGTGTGTCAGGCAGACAGCTACATACAGAGCTGTAAAAGTAAACCAATAAATTGCAAGTGAAAATTCTACTCTTTCCAAAGGGAAATTATGCTGAAATTTACTTTGTAATGTATATTTGAACACCAAAGGAAATTATTGACTTTGGTGGTCACTTTTCATTGAGCTAATGCTACTGTAAACACATTGATTCCAGGAAAGTCAATTCTGGTTTGCATCTTTCTACAAAAGATAGTAAACCAGTAAGTTTTACAAAGCCAATGAACTAATGCTGTGAAAGAAATTCTTATAATCTGATTTTTATTCTACAGTTTCATTCTCCCTCTCAGCTTTTTTCATTCATTCCTCCTTTCTTCAGCTTGTTTTATGTTTTGGAGAACAATTTTTAATATGCTTTGTTCTTATGCCAACTTTGCTATGATTCACTAATAAAAAAAATTGGGATAATCTTTTCTACTCTGTAGTCCTGACTTTGACCTTTAAGAGATAAAAGTCTTTCAAGTAATAATTCGAGGCTGTATTATAAACCTTTCACTCATGTTAGGAGGATCGGCTGCTCCGCGGAGTGAATAGTGTAATTACATAAATCACTGCTTCCAAATGTTCAAACAGTGATTTGCAACCTGTTTTTCCTTTATGTACTTTAGGGAAGCTATACTATAATATAATATTTTCAGTTCTACTTGCTTTATATTTGGTTTTCTTGAATTGTTACTTTTTGTTTTGCTTTTCTAGTGCTGCTGAATGCTGGTTTCTCAACCTGGAAGGTTGAGAATTTCTCACTATTTACTCTAGAGCTGGCAAATTTTGGTTAAAAACTGTAACATGCTAATTAGCTCTTTGATATGTGGTATTTAGCCTTTGTACACAATGAATAAATTATTGTCCTTTTAATGATTTTTTTCCCCTAGAGTTCCATTCTTTACCAGTAGCAAAGATAGATACCTCCCTTGTTCTTCGTGATTCTGGTGGAGGCAGTAATGGTCCTGTACCCCACTGCAACTACCCACAAAGTATTCAGAGTGTTTTTTTCCCTCCTTTTACAGGGCTCTTCAGATTAAACATCAGTTTCTCCAGCCTCATTGGTTTACCTCAATGAAAGCTCCCTTGTTGTGAGCAGTCAGGTCACAGCAGGAGCCAGAAACAACCTGTGGTCAGGGACCAGGGGTGGCAGGGGCTCCCCAGGGGTCCGTCAGGTGAGGGCCTGGCATCCAGAGCCCGTCCCACCACTCCAGACAGGAGCAGGGCAGCCGGTGGGCACTGGGGCCGCCCCAGCCCTGGACATTGGGTGCCTCCTTGGGGTCGGGGGCAGGCTGGGACATTGGCTTGTGGGCTGGCTGTGATGTGGTAGGGCTGCAGCTCAGGCTGGACCTGTGGTAGAGCCCAGCTGACAGCAGGTCCTGGGTAATGGGTCTGGGTCTGGGGTGGGATCAGCCCCAGCCCTGGACACCCAGCAACACTGATGGGGAGCCCTGCAGGAAGGGGCCGCCTTCCATGGCCCCCATCTCTGATCCAGCCCAGAGGCTCAGTAGCCACACTCCCAAGACAGGGAAATTAACTCATACCCTGACACTGAATGTAGCTGGAGACTTTACTTATATATAAGGAGCGCTGTCAAATAAGTTAAAAATTCTTTGGGTTTATTTGTTTACCCTGTTTGCACACTCTTCAGTGCAAGAACAGACTTGCAGGGACAAATGTCTAGTTTGTCCTATACACTAAATAAACATCTTTGAAGTATAACGTACAATTTGTAATTCTCCACAAATATGATTTAAAGAAATAAATAAAAAAAAAAGAATCCCATCTAACTGCCATAAAATCTTAATCCTGTTTTGACATGTAGCTTCAATATCCTATCAGATATGGCTTGTACTGGGCAACCTAAAAGTATTCAAGACATAAACCAGCTACTTTTTCCCAACAGAGAACAGGCAGAGTTTGAGGAAGAGAAAAAAATTAAATGGGGGTGGGGGATGGTAGCAGGGGGAGATAAACGTGAAATTCATCTTTATTTATAAGAAAATGAAACAAGTTCATTTTTTAACACTATGTTAACAGGAAAGTTCTGAAAAATACTGACAATTTCTTATTTAAACCAAGGGCTTGAAGCACTGGTCAACTGAAAGATATTACAGAATTTCATCCATGAATTTTTCTTACATTTTCTGAGGTAATGCTTAAATTTTCAGTTATCCTTATTCTTCTGCTTTTCTTGCTACTTGACCTGTTTTCCTAATTAGCTGCTATTAATATATTTGATTGCAAATAAATTATCCTAATCAAACAATATACTTTTATTCACCTACAGTCATAATAGAAAGCCCAGCGTTGTAACCAAACATACTCTCCATCAGACAGACCAAAGGTTTGACTCTTGTCTAAGAGTTCAGCAGCCATGTCCTTTCTTTATGCCTCCAATAGTCAAAACATGAAGTTTCAGTATGGGATAGCTAAGTAAACATAATTTTTGTCTGCCATTATTAACTATTGTGCATTTAATGTACAAAGCTCTAGTTTATATAACAAAACTGCATTTGGTAATATATAAATCATCACATTGTTTCTTATTGCTCTTTGGAATGAAATGACCTTAATTTTACAATCTGTTATTCACAGAAATTTTCCCAGAAGGAATATTCAGGCATCCTGCAGTTTCAAAGCTTTACAAGCATCCTTCGACACTCACTGTCTTGTAATGCTGCTTATGTATTTCAGTGCTAGTCAGCACTCTTCAGAAATCAATGAAATGTGGGAAACAATTTAAAAAAAAAAATGTTCACAACAATTTGTCCACACAAACACATTAGAAATGCTTTCTCTATCCTTTTGATATTCACAATAATTGTCATACTTGGGCAGTTGTGCTCCTTTACCCAGTATTGTCTATATCATAAAACCATACTCAGAAAATTTGCTGTGGAGGTTTCCACAAATAATGGATATTTCTGCTAATAGAAATTTCTTTATACCATCCTGCTTATGGAACATGTGGACATGGGTCCATTTGGGCATCAAAATAAGAAGGAGAGATGATTGAAACTTTTTGACTTAATTGAATATTTGGTTTAATCTCAATAATGTAATACACCTAGTTCATATGAAACACTTTTTTAAAGTTGTTTTCAAAGGTCAATAACTTCTAGTCCTGAAGGACTAGAGGCCAATAATCATGTCCCTCAAATTTGGCCATGTGAAAGGAATTCATGTAGTGCAAACTACCTGTCTGGATTTACTCAGCCATCTTACAAAGACACATGTTCTACCAGAGGGCTGTTCATCCCTGCCCATTAGCTACAGAATGATAAACTTAGCCTAGATGTCTCATTATTAGTTTTGTAAAATTAATTTCACAAAAACTCAAAGAAAACCACTAGCAGATGTACAAACTTTATTGATCCTCTAGGCCATTTCCATGATCCCACTGAACTATTTCAATTAAAAGGGAAAAAAGTTTCCAAATTAAATGATCCAACTTTTAACTTAAAAAAATAAAAAGCTTTAAAAAGATAAAGCTTGGATTACATCATTGGCTGCCTTTTACATTGCGAACATTTTATCTGGTTGCTGAGTTGTTCACAAGGTATTTGCTTTTAAGATAGAACAGGAAAGCACTGGATTTCCTCATATGCAAACAACTATGATAATTACAGTTAAAGTTGATTCTCTTAGTGTTATGGCTTAAGGAGGGCTGTGAATTAAAATGTCAGGAAAACTTTGACCCCCCTCTTGTCCTCTCTTCTCCATTTATTCACTGCATAAATTTCAGAGGAGCTTGCAAATCCTTAGGATAAAAAAAAAAAATTCTGAAATGCATGCAATAAGCAAGTCAATCTTATTGTAGGTTATATTTACAAAAGTTCATTTAAAATACACTGTTTAAGAATTCTTTTTTTTGTTGATAGGCTTCTACCAAACTGTATCATCTGCTGTGTTCACATCTGAAATTTTGTCAAAATAATAATTCATTTGAATGAAAAATAAAGCTTGCCAGATAATACAAGGCTCAGTAGATGAACAGGTGACTGACTACCTTTTACCTATTTCTGTGGTCAACAGCATTATATTAATGGTCAGTATCTCACATGAGGGTTTTAAATTAAAAAAAATCAAGGTTAAAGAACTAGTCTCTGAAAAGTACTTGAAATTTTGAGTGCTGTCAGTTCAAACACTCTTTCATATAAATATTTGTGATGCAAATTCTGCAATACAATAGGAAAATGATGTGTTTGCAAGTGTCCTTTTAACATTTCTTGCATGAAAACAATTTAGTCTATTCTCAAATGTACAATCAGTAAATCTTTATTGGCAATGATCAGAATCTTAGCAAATATTAATAAAAATTCAGTTTATGCATCTCCTAAATTAGAACTATTTTATATCCGAATTATTAAAATAGATTTCACAAAATCCAAATAGAAAAATTCATTAGAAAAAACTTATGGAAAGAATGCAATATCTACGTTAACTAATTACCAGTTACTGTCTCATTTTGGCATTCCCCTGAATATATAAGCTGGTATACCCAATTTTTACTTGGTAAGTAATTTGGTAATGATAGTACAATTCTGAACATGAACACTAATTAGAGAATCATTCTGAAAGTGGAGTGGTCATTTTAATCTGTTTAACTCAACCATACAATTGGAAGTATACGAAGTTTAATAAAATAAATATTAGGCATCATATATATTTTCCCATACTTTGTTAGAATTGGCATTACAAAAATCAGCATAATCTGATATGACATACAAGAAGGCTGAAGGAACTGTGTCTGTTCTACCTGGAAAATAGAAGGCTGAGACTGGACCTTATTGTGGTTATTGCTGTCTGGAGCTGGAAGGGTACAGAGAAGATGAAGTGAGGCTCTACTCAAACGTAGTGGTAGGACAAGAGGCAACAAACACCAGTTAGAACACAGACAATTACAAATAGATATTAGGAAATCCTTTTTGTGTGTGTGTGGTAAAACATCAGAACAGGTTGCCCAGAGAGTTTGTGGAGTCTCTGTCCTTGGAGATACTCAAAACTCGGCTAGACATGACTCTGAGCAGGCTGGTTTAATTGGGTTGGCTTTGGGCAAGGGGTTAGATAAAATGACCTCTGAAGATCTACTCTAACCTAAATTAGTCTATGATTCTAAAATTTTCAGGCATTTAATATTTTTATTTTTAACTTCAATTAAAGATAAATTTATGTAAACCTGAATCTGTTTAGCCATAGTAGTGCCCACTAGTGTTCTGGACTTTTTAGAACAAGGAGGACTTATAAATAAGTACAGTCACATTTTATGGAACCAAATACTTTTCAGAACTGAGATGGTTCTTATTCAATTAATGGGTAGAACTAAAACACCACTGTCTTCCCACACATGCTTCTAAATCTATATTTTGGCACATGAAGAAAGCCTATTTTCAACTTTGAAGTTAATTTTTAAAAACTGCAAGTAACTAACAGCCTTCACTAAGGTCAAATTTATCATGATTGTGGTAAGGTTAGATGTATTCTTGAAAATTTAATAGATATGTTGCTCTTCACATAAACTCTTTTTCTGCCTTTCTTATTTAGAAGTATCTTGTAATTCACTCCAAAAACTTACACTGCAAATCAGAGATGCGATGATATCACATTCTGTCTTATAATTTCTAAGCTAAATACTACAGCCATTATATTGCAAGGAGGAAATACATTAGACTGCCACTAAATGCTGTTTTGCACATGAAAAGAATGTTCTAAGGACCAGCTAGAAACCATTGTTATTAAAAAACTTATCAGTGATACCAAAATGCTGCATTGAAGTAATCAGTAGAAAGCACAGGGAAATGAAGATGGGAACATTCATTATTTAGTCAACTGATTTTTAAAACAATAACCCTAGAAATAAAAGATTATCGCTACGTGAATTCAGTAAATATTGTGTCATATATTCTTTATTTATTTATTTAATAAAGTTATGAATATTTAATTGAGAACCACTTCCCAAATCTTTTATTAGGGAAAATATATATTCTAGAGATGCATATGTCAAAGACACAGTTTGCTCACTCTTGTCATATATATATATTTATATATATAGTAAAAAAAGCATGTTAAAGTATCGTTACTCTTCTGGCTTTAAAGACAAAATTGCCATGAAATATGAGATAAGGGAGCAATTTTATCTTGTTGTCTCTTTCACTTGAACATTTCTAGGCTCTCCAAATTATGGGTAATTTTGCCGCTCTCTAGAAATACCACAGAGTAATGAAATATTTAATTCAAATAAACCAACAAAAAGTAGCCAAAATCCACATTTGTTTCAAATTGCATCAGATTTATTTGGTTAACTTTTTCTCTGCTGAAGCTCATAAATAATTAAGTTTGCTGTGACATATTTGCATCATCTGCGCAGTTATAGTCTGTATCTTTGCATGAGCTGATAGTGAGGGAAACATTTTTTGTTTCAGACTGAACTGGTTCTTACAAGTGCATAATCCATTTAACAACTATATAGTACATTCACTACACCATGTCTTTTTTTTCTTTCATTTACAATTATTTCTGAAAAGTGACATATGAAGATAAAAGAAGCAAGGACTGACAGTTTAAAAAAGAGAATAGGAAGTAAAAAAGGGTAGGGAAGTGAGATTCAAATTTCTTGTACAATTTTTAATTTGCAACTATTTACAATCATATTGAGCATTTTGTTAATAACATTCCTTGGAAGTTAACATTTTTTAATTATTTAGCAATCTGCAGTGTAAGTAGAAAAAGACTTCAAGAAGAGTTAGTGTTTAAGACTTACAGTTTGGGATTTTCTCTCCAAAATCAGAAAAAAAGTTTTTTTAGAGCTATTGTATTGGGTTTGTGTAGCAAGGTTTTGTTAGCAGGGCGTGGGGAGAGTGGCAGGAGTGGCTTTTATGAGAAAACACTAGAAACTGCCCCCATGTCAGACACAGCCAGATGCAGCCAGCTCCAGGACGGCCAAAGCTGAGCCAATCAATTATGTCAGTTGCACCTCTTGGATGACATTTAACAAAGGGTAAAAAATGCTGTGCAATAGCAGCTGGGGAGGGGAGTGGGAACATGCGAAACAGACAACTCTGCAGACAGCAAGGTCAGTGAAGAAGGAGGGGGAGGAGGTGCTCCAGGCACCAGAGTCTGTGGAGAGGACCATGGTGGTTCAGGTTGTTCCCTCCATGGTGGAGCAGATATGCACCCTGCAGCCCGTGGAGGACCCCATGATCAGGTGGATGTGCCCTTAAGGAAGCTGCAGCCTATGGAGACCACATGTTGGAGGAGGCTTCTGGCAGGAATTGTGGCCCATGGAGAGGAGCCCACGCAGGAGCAGGATTTCTGGCAGGAACAGTGTCCCCATTGGGGACTGATACTGGAGCAGTCTGTTCCTGAAGGACTGTACCCCATGGAATGAGCCCATGCTGGAGCAGTTTGTGAAGAACTGCAGCTCCATGGGAAGGACCTGCTTTGGAGAGTTTCATGAAGGACTGTAACCTGTGTGAGGGACCCTGCACTGGAGCAGGAGAAAAGATGGAGAAGAGAAGGAGAAGGAAGGAATGGCAGAGACAACGTGTTATGGACTGACTACAATCCCTGTTCCCCATCCCCCTGAGCCACTTAAGTGGAGGAGGTAGATGATTTGGGAGTGAAGTTGAGCCTGCAAAGAAGAGAAGGTTGGGGGGCAAAGTGTGTTTAGATTTGTTATTTCTCATTATCCTACTCTGTTTAATTGACAATAAATTAAATTAATTTCCCTATTTCAAGTCTGGTTTGCTTGTGAAGGTAATTGGTAAGTGATCTCCCTGTCCTTATCTTGACCCTCGGGTTTTTTGTCACATTTTCTCTCTGTATCCTTTTGAGGACGGGGAGTGATAGAGCAATTTGGTGGGCACCAGACAGCCAGCCAAGGTCAGCCCACTACAGCTATGAACCAGTTCTATTTTGCACACTTTGCAGTAAAGAAAGTAATGTTTATTAAAAAAGGAAAGTAATAATTTTTTACTGATAACTAGAAAAAAATAATAGCAAATTTTTCTTCTGGCAACTGCTAGGCTACAGAGAAACATGACTTTAGCCTTAAGCTTAGTTTGAAGATACTCTAACCAAATGAAAGAGCAGAAGGAAAAGACTTCTTGCTATTATTGTGAAGGCCAATAAGTGAATAATTTAAAAGTCATTAAAAGAAGAAAGAAGTTCTAACTTTTTATCTGTCAGTTTAGTGAAACATAATTCATGGCCTCTCTGAAATTATAGTTACTGAAGGAAAAAAGCACACCGTTTCACAGTATGATTCAATATGATGGCAACGTGGAAAATAGTGTGGAAGATAAGATGGAAAAGTTGCCATTCTAAATCACATAGATCACAGTAAATTTTAAAGCAATCCAAATGTAGCACTTAAGCCTAAATCCAGTTTTAGCAGAACTGGCTTATGATGTATTCTCTCTGGAGCAGTGTGTTCATAATCACTGCCAGTATCTTACTTGCCACTGCTGACTTGTCTTAATTCTTTATTCACTACTTTCTTTAGTTTTGGATATTTCTATGATTATAAGTTGCATTACATATCACAACTATTTATTTTTCAAGCCTTCTTTCCCACCATTTGAAACTATTTTCATTCTCTTTTCAGTACTAAATGTGGAATGCCTCAGTCTGGAGTTTCTACTCTTTCAGCCAAAATACTTCACAAGACAGGAAAGTTTATTTTCTCTCTGAAAAGTTTGTTTCACTTACGTCCTCAAGACTTCTAGAGAATTCCTCATTTTGTCATGTACTCTTGTTTATAGAAGTTAGATAACTTAAGTAAAAGGCAGCAAATCAGGAAATTTCAGCAAAGCAGCAGCCTACACATGAGACAGCTAAGTGCAAGTAAGGGAAATTTAGAGAGGTAGTTTTTTAAAGAATTTGGATAAAAATCACACATACCAGATAAGTTGGAGGATGCATGTGTTGAAGAATGAAATCCTTGAAAAAAACAATAACTGAGTTAAGATCTGGTTTTCCATCCTTTAGGGGGGCAATGGAACAATAAACAGTAACTTAAGAATTGTTCATGACTTGCTTGTGAGCAAAAGCACACAAAAATAAGTATATATATGTGTACTTTCTGAAAGGATTGTTTTAGTACACCTGGGAACACTCTGATCATACAACATATTTCATAGAAGATGGTCACACTGACAGGGCTTTGGCTGTGGTAGGTTTTATGGTTCTATAAGTGAAGGATTTGGAGGTTGAAACCCATTAGGTATATTATTATCATTTTGATGCCTCACAGACTCTTCACTGATGCATGTTTCCACATCTGTAACTACCTCATGCAGGTTTCTTATCATTCACATAGGAACCGAAGCTGAACTGCTTATAAGTAGAAACATTATGAGATATTTCTTCTTTTATTTCTAACACAGCTGTTTAATGACTTGCATTATTTTCTTATTTTACATAGATGATGTAGTTCTGCTTTCTTTGTCTCCACTAGGCCTGCAGCAATCTCTGGAAGATCTTCTAAGTTTATAGCTTATATTCACTAAGTATTATAAGACCAGAGTTACTGTCTTTTTTCTAGAGTTAGTCACGTATATGCTTTACTCAGCAATAGGGTTCAACTGAGTGTCTGAGGAAAAGGTACATTAACCAAAGTAAACAGATATTTCTTTTAATTTTGGCAAAGAATAAATGCTCCTCCATTTATAAGGTGGATAACGTCATAACTTTGCCATTTCCATTATTTCTAATGTTTCCTTTTGCTTCTTCTACAGGCATACAGAAAACACTAAGGTGACGCCATTTTGAATTTTCACCTTAACTTTTGTAGCCATACTTAATATTATGTGCTCCTACCTTATGGTTTTTTTGTGTTTATTACTATTTATTCAGCTAACATGGAGTAACTGAAATTTGAAAAATAGAAACTATTTTTCCATTTTATTATGTACTCTCATATCAAAACTTGGTACTATTTTAAGATGTTAAATATAATTATTAAAATAAAATATTACCCAAATGACTTGATGGTGTTAACATGTTAAAATTACTCTGCTAAGAATGGTTTTGCATTATCTGGTCTCTGAATCTTTTCTTATTTCAATTATGTTTGGTAACTCTGCAAGTTTCATTGCTCTGTTTCATTCTTATGTTGAAAAACCCTCCTCATATTTTTCATACAAAAAAATATTTCAATGCTATGAAGAAGGAAAGATTAAAAAATGTTATCAGCTGCAACTTACTATTTATCAGCATCTTAACATACACTATAGCAACAAACAAAAAATATGCATGGCTTTTCCACTACCAGATAATTATTAAACATTCTAGGCTTTCATATGTTACCGTAAGGAGAAATTACAGAAGAACTGAAGACTCTTCTTACTGAGAATTTCCTTGTTCATGCTTATAAAAGTGCTCTGTGAAGAGCTGGGAAAATGCCTGCATTAAATTTTAATGAATATTGTCTGTGACCTTTTTTGCTCAGTTTTATATTTCTGTCTGCCTGAAGGCATAAAATTAAGTCAAAGGAAGCCTTAAAATGAGAAAAACAAAAACTATCAACAAAGTAAAACATAAGAGTGAAGTGTGGGCCACGTAGCTTGCAGCTATGAATAGAGTCTTTCCAGCTCATACCCTTCTAAGAGCATTGTTCTGCCAATGCTGAGATGTGAGATCAAAATTTAGCAGTGTCTTGAAAGGCTGAGGTACTTGAGAAAAACTGAGCATGCTGCAAGTCAGGCAGGGCTGTTTTCCCAGCAAAAAGTCTAGGGCCTGAAAGAGTTATGCATAAAAAGACTAAGTTTAGCTAAAGAAATAATCTATGAAATTTTTAATTTAAATATTTTAACAGTAATGATTTCTACTTTTTGTGGGACATTACCATTTTAAATAACTATTCTGGGGGGTGGAGTAGAAATCTGAAACAAGAAAAGAAGAAAGAAAGGGGGAAAGAGTAAGGGGGAAGAGAAAAAGCAGTTATTTAATTACCTTCTACTGTAGTGTCACTCAAAGTTATAAATCCTCTTTGAGACTAATCTCAACTGACCCTCCTGAGATACTTCTATTAATACTAACAAAGTGGAAGCTAGGACTACAAGAAATATTGTAAGAAAACTGGAATAAGGACCCATTTACTGTGACATAGTTGAGAGACTATCAGTGAAAGCACATCCTTGGAGTTTATGATAAAATTACAAGTCAGAGACGACTGTAGATTAGACAGTACCTCCAAAAAACCCACCAATTATTCATAGCACAGTTTGATAAACACATGCAATTTTCTCTATGTTTTGTTGTATAGTTTCTATAAAGATAGAATTATAACTCTGTTCTATATTTTCTATATAAAGTTTTGTTGTATTTTCTGCAAGTTTTCAGATGACATGAGTGATACAGTTGATACACTAGTGGGAAAGGATGAGAAATGGGCCCGTGCAAACCTCATTAAGTTTAATAAGGCCAAGTGCAAGGTCCTGCACCTGGGTTGGGACAATCCCCGCTATCAATACAGACTTGGGGATGAAGGGATTCAAAGCAACCTGGTGGAGAAGGACTTGGGTATCCTGGTGGATGAAAAATTGGACATGAGCCAGCAATAGGCACTTTCAGCCCAGAAACCCAATTGTATCCTGGGCTGCATAAAAAGAAGTGTGGCCAGCAGGTTGAGGGAGATGATTTTCCCCCTCTACACTGCTCTTTTAAGACCCCACCAGCGTACTGCATCCAGCTCTGCAGCCCCCCGTACAAGAAAGACGTGGACCTGTGAAAGCAGATCCAGATAAAGGCCATGAAAATGATCAGAGGGCTGGAACACTTCTCCTATCAAGAAAGGCTGAGAGAGTTGGAGCTGCTCAGCCTGGAGAAGGAAAAGTTCCAGGGAGACCTTATTGTGGCCTTTCAATATATAAAGGGAGTTTATGAGAAAGATGGAGAAATACTTTTTACCAAGTCCTCTACTGACGTAACAAGAAGCAATGGTTTTAAACTGAAAGAGGGTAGGTTTAGATTGGACATAAGGAAGAAATTTTTTATAACAAGGGTGGTGAGACACCAGAACAGGTTGCTCAGAGAAGTTGTGAATGCCCCATCATTGGAAGTGGTCAAGGTAAATTTGGATGGACCTTGGAGAAACCTGGTCTAGTGAAAGATGTCCCTGCCCACAGCAGTGGGATTGGACTAGATGATCTTTAAAGGTCTCTTCCAAACCAAACCATTCTATGAGCCTATGATTTTGATTAGACTATTCAGATTTTAAATAGATTCACAGTGGCCTTTTCTTTGCATGAATGGCCTGTTCTCTTTCCTGTAGAAAAACTTTTTTCACTTCAGGAAAGGTCAAATTGTGGTGAAAACTAAGTAGTTATATTATTACATTCTTACTACATTTCTCCCTCCACCCACAAAAAAAAAAAAAAAGAAAGAACAAAAACCAAAACCAAACCCCACCTAACGAGTTGTAAATACTTTAAACCAGACATCAGTGGCAAAAATTCACATCTTTAGATTTTGGACCAACGACAAATTTTACTCAAGATCAGATCAAATTAGAAATGGCTGTATTTTGTGCTTTGGTTTTATTTCTTCCACTCTATAGAATGATATATAATCTGCTTCTCAAATCATATTTGAACTTGTTTAACTGTTTCAATGCTATAGCAGGCAATTTGACTATACTCTTAACCTCTTTCTTTGTTATTTCTTCCAGCAGTTGTGGAGTACTACTAAGCCCATTAGTAAATCTAGGGTTTAGAGTACAGCTAGCCTATTGCTCTCACATTCTCTGTCTTTTAAACAAATCCCTGACCACAACCTCAGGTGAAGTCCTTAGCTTTCTCCCTTTAAAGACACAACTACTCTCAGTAATCCACACAGGATCCCCTGGTTGGCTCCCATCATCCACGTAAGGAAAATTGCCCAGTATTGGAGGTAAAAACTGCAATCTTTACCACATCTACATTATCTGATCGTGAAGCCAGGTGAAATTCCTTCTTCAAGGACAGTATATTTGCTTCAAGGCAAATCTAAAAAAAAAAAAATAAAAAGGTTAATAAGAAGAGGCTTTTTATGGGAATTACACGGCATTGTTGCTCAGAAAAAGTTATCAGCTTATGTGTGTTTAGAATTAGTTAAATGCATAGTTAATCTTTTAACCCTTATACATATTTAAGGAGTAATATGGAAGTTAAGCCATACAACTTTATCTAAATTTAATAAGAGTTATGTGACAAAACTCTGTGCAAGCCAGTAGATATTAGCTGTTAGTATTCAAATAAGAAAAGGATTTTCATCAGCTTTGTTTTACTTGATTTAGCTGTGACAGCAGTTTCTCAAATTCACTAGGTGTCTGTGTCTAGTCTGATTTACTTTTGCTTATCTCTTTGTGGCTCAACCAGAATTTTGTATAACAAAGCAGTTATCCTATGTAACATGAGATATTTATGACTCTAATACAGTGATGTAGTGTAGAGAAGTACAGGCCTGGTACAATTGTGGAAGCCTTGAAAAGCAGAGACTCAGGATTTGGTGTAGAGGGACACAGGCATGGGATGATAAAAGATGGGGCACAAGCAGATACATAATAATAGAATTTTACTTAATTATATATAAAAGTATTCCTGCAAGGATTAAGTCTTACATTTCAAGTAAATATTGGAAATATTTTAAAACAATATTATAGTTGATACATCAGAATAATGCTGCTATACAGTAATATGCTGGCTAAAAAGAAAAAAAAAAAACCCAAGCAAAACTCAAATCCATGCCTGTCTGTAAAAACTTTAAAAAATGTGTATAATTATTTTTAAAATGTATGAAGGAATTATCTGAACCTCAGTTAAATGCAGCCGTACTTGATTCTAGTGAATATACAGAAATGTGTTTCAGTTTTGCTTGGTTTCCTGGAGCTGCTGAAGTAAAAATGATTCTTTTAATTTTGTCTTTTTATAATGTATATCAGTGTTTGGGGATTTTGACATGCTATCTTTGGACATTTTCTCATACTCTACTAGAATAAGCTTGTTTTATGTTTGGGAACAGACTGGTAGAAATTAAGCAGAGACTTGTGTGGAGAACAAATAATGGAGGGGGATGAGAACAAGAAGAAACAGAGGATGGGTCATGGTATATAAAAAAAGGACATCTCAGACATAAAATATAATTGATCTAAAGAAAGAAGAAGTGTATATACTTGATGAGAAAAAAATGCTTATCTATCTAACAATCAATTTTTGGCCTTTGATATTTTTTCCCAGTAGAAAATTTAAATATAAATGTAGAAGTATAATTGTCACTTTAGGGAAAAAAAAAAACCAACAAACCCACTCATTCCTTAACAATAACCACATAACATTAACTACAAAACATTTTCCACCTGCTGGGATTTCTACTCTCTGGAAAATATCTATGGTGTCTCCATTACTACTTCTGAAAACTTCTGACTTTAATTGGAAATACTTTTCACTAATGCTTTGCAGAAAATGTTAACAGATGCATTTTCCCCGAACATTAAATATCAATCTATTTTATGAATGTACAAAAGTATACAGAACTGGTGATTTCCATAGAAACTTATAGTTACTTGGGGGAAACTTAAGAAAACAACCAAGCACAAAGTTCTCATCCCACAGGAGTCAATGAAAATTTTATTGTTTCCTTCATTGCAATGATAATTTCTTACTCATTCATCCTCTTTCATGCTGGCCACTGTGTATCTGGATACTCCTCTATCTCCTAAAACTTCCTTACTATCTTATATTAAGAATATATTCAAGATGGATTTTCTAATAAAAAATCTCATCATATGTTAGTTTCATTCTGTGTCTATGTTCAGTTTCATTTTCATTCTCTTAATCACACAGATTTTCCCAAATATGTAAAGGACATGAAGGTTTGTCACTGAACTATATTTTAACTCCAAAGTACTGGACCTGGTTTTTATGTAAATGTGGCATGTTGACCTTGGTTGGCTAGCAGGTGTCCACCAAGGTCCTTTCTCACTCCCCCACTTCAGCAGGACAGGGAGAGAAAATAAGATTAAAAACTTGTCAGTTGAGATAAAAGCAGTTTAAGGAGAGAAAGCAAAGGCTGCACATGGAAGAAAAGGAAAAAAAAAAGAGACATTTATTCTCTGCTTCCCATCAGCAGGCAGTGTCCATCCATTTCCTAGGAAGCAGCACCTCAGCATGTATAGCAGTTGCTTTGGAAGGCAAACGCCTTAATAACAAACGCTGCTCCCTCCCCCTCCTTCCCTACAACTGTTATTGCTGAGCATGATGTCATAGGGTATGAGATATCCCTTTGGTCAATTTGTGTCAGCTGTCCCAGCTGTGTCCCCTCCCAGCCTCTTGCCCACCCACAGCCTAGTGGCCTTTGCAGGAGAAGTTGGAGAGACAGCCTTGGTGCTGTAGGAGTACTGCTTGGCAACAGCCAAAACATCGGTGTGTTATCAACACCCTTGTAGCTATAAATAAAAGCAAAGCACTATATGGGCTGCTGTGGGGAAAGTTAACTCCATCCCAGCCAAATCCAATACGATCTCTACTTCATATTCTATACCAATTACGTCATGCTCAGGTCCCACATAATTTGACATATTTACGTATCTTCTGACCATCCAGTTGTATCACAGAATCACAGAATGGCAGGAGTTGGAAGGGACCTCTGGAGATCACCTTGTCCAACTCCGCTGATTGAGCAGGCACACCTAGAGCAGAGGGCACAGGAACGCATCCAGGCGGGTTTTGAATGTCTCCGGGGAAGGAGACTCCACAACCTCCCTGGGCAGCCTGTGCCACTGCTCTGTCACCCTCACAGTAAAGTAGTTTTTCTCTTCTTTAGGAGAAAAACATCTCTTTCAGGTATCTCTTCCTCATTCCTGAGATACCGTTTTACCAACACCTACAAATTATGCTACGTAGTTAAACCACATTTATGTCAACATACAGATTTATAGATTCTCATTAACTACCCTGTGCCTTAACAGATGGATACTATTTCTCCATTCTATGGGTCTCTGCCACTCCACAAAATGTCCACAAGTCAGGCTATGACTTGGGCCCCAGGTGTCACGACGGTTGTTCAGGACAGGAGAATGAATATTTTTGACTCTTGGGTGCCAACACCAGCTTGGTTTGGGTCATCGCTGCACTCGCTCAGTTCTCTGTGAAGCTCACTGTCATTTAGGGTAGTTCCTCCTACATTTCTTCCTACAACATACAACTCACATAACTGGTTATTTTCCCCCAAGGTTAAATCTCCTTAAGGTACCCACCAAGTACACTCAGGTCCTTGAGCAAAGACAATCCCACGAATGGGCTTGTCTTTTCCCAAGGGAGGAAAACCCACACTGCCTTCCCCAGCCACTTCCTTGTGTGCACTACAGGAACCTTATCTCCTCCCACAGTATGTAAGGGCTCTGCTTGGGCAGGACCAGGACAGTTATTAGATCCTCCAGTGTTAACTAACCAAGTACCCCCAGGAAAGAATACTTCAAGGACCCATAAGGGTATTGGTGGACTTTTGGTGTAGCCGCCATGAATACAAAGAAGAGTACACAGTTGTCTACCTTGTCCAGCCTCTCCATTTGAAACATTCACCACTAGCATGGTGAACGTTTCAAGTAATGACTTTATCAGGTGTCATAAGTGTATGGCCTATTACCATGGTATCAGAGAGTTGATGAACATAAAACTTGGACAACTGGCTCTGAGAACACATGGAATTCACTGTCCCAGATCTGGCACTTTCTTTCTCTGTACCACAGATGGAGACTATCAGGTGCTTAATGATAGAAAATGTACAGCCAGAGCATCAAATGAGGGGACACTCAGTCCCATAAGTGATACAAAATCAAACACTGAAAATTGTGATGTGGGAAGGTGAACAAGTTCAAGATACAGGAATATCAATAGTCATTCTAATTAGAATTTATAATACAGCCCATGAACATTCAAATTGAAAATGAAACTAAGGAAGTTGTTAAAATCATATTATATGTTGATAACATACTATGATAATGAACAATCCTAAGACATCAGATTAGTGAGACTGTTCAACATTTTGAAATATGGCTTTAAAAGGGATAAATCAGGGATCCTTTGTGTATAGGATGTACAAAACCACTCTTGACAGCTGCTTATTTAAATTTTGTGAAGCCAAGATGAGCTATCTAAGGCATATTTAGAATCACATAAATATAGGAACCTAAGATGTCTAATCACAGTGTTGGCTCTCCTACACTTTCAGGTTTAACTGTATGAGTAAGTATCCAGATGCCTAAATGTTTTTGCGGCTTTCAGTCATAATGAAACACTGATTATGCCAGTTAGAAGCATGTTTTATTTTCTTAGTATGTACAAGTTACTAATAATATTTTCCTATTAAAAATTCTTCTCACTAGGATGTCAAAATCTAATCTTCATGTCATTGTAGACTTGTGAACTTGGGAGGCCACATGAAACTCAGTCACAAATAGTCTACACGAATCAGTCACTCAAATTAGGACCTCAAACCTTGCTCCTGTAAAAACTGAATGAAGCCTTACTTACATTATTCATCTGTAGCATCTCATGTAATTCCATGTACATAGAAGTAATTAGGTATTGAGTAGTACTAGGGTGGTCCTAATTATCTCTACTGGAAATCAATGAGCATTACAGTCTTTATTCTAAGAGGAAAGAAATAAATAAAGCTGTGTGCTGGTTGCCCATATGTATTTGCACAAGGAAGAGCAGAGGCCACAGTAATAAATAGCAAATACCTACAAAATATTTTTTATCTAATTTCAATTTTGTTTCCATTTTGGCATTTAAATTATCACCTGAACAGATGTAAACATCTATAAGGTATACAACTACATTTGAGATAGCAGGCTAAACTCTTTACAGTCAGTAGAGAAAAGATGGTACTTTTATAGTGTTATTCTTCCCATCCAAGAGCAAATGTTTAAAATCAGATGGTTTACCTTTTTGAAATTACCACCTTCTCTTCTCTGTAACAAGGATATAAACATTTAACTCAGAAGGCTGTTGAAGTTAAGCAAAATGAGTCTTATCCTCAGAGATTAAAACCATTATTTGGAAACAAACTTCTAACAATGCATTTCATTAATGGAACAGAATTTGCTGCATACTTCCATTTTAACTGAGGTATCTAAAGCAATGTGGCTGACTGGTATATTTGAGTGAGTGAGGGTGACTCTGTTGACCCAGAAATCTTCCTTACTGCAGGATGAGAAATGACTGAACTCACAAACAATTGTACTATCTCTAGACATAGGATTTTTCATACATAGTTGAATATCTTTTATAGTATCTCTCATTGTCATCTGTAGATATCAAAGTACTTCACAAGGATGATAAAATCATCATCACTTTAGATGAAAGTGATGCTGGGGAAATGAATAAAAAAAGAAATGGAAATATGTGCAAGAAATTGGGATTTTAAGAGTAGATTTTTTTTGATTGCCTCTGTCTGTATGTTTCTATAGGTATTTCCTTCTAGTGCTATTAGGCGGAGACACTGGCAACATCCTGTTAGCAGTAGAATCCATATTAATTATTACATCTATATATAGAGAGGGACATATATATATACCTATATACATTATTAATATATGTATTATACTTTAAGAAGTTCTGCTTATAATAACAATTCTACAAGAGAACTCAAAGGTCTGTGTAGTCTAGTACTCTATCTTTAAACAGTACCCAAAAAAAAAAAAAGTAACCTTACAGTTTTATAAAACAAGGAAAACTTTTGGTGACATATGCCTAGTATCTTCTCTGAGCTTCTAGTGGTCTGTAGCTCAGGGAAATCCTGAGATGGAAGCTGTATCTTTGATTTCTTTTTTTTCTGTGAATTTGGAATGAACAAATACAAACTCACTCTACCTATGATTCAAGTAAGAAATAAATGAATAAAGCTGTATTTCTGCTGGATCTTGAACTAAAAATCTCTGTTAAGAATATGTTCCAGCTATTTTTCTATTAATTTCAGAGCTTGCACATCAGTTTCTTTTAGTAGTATCAAGACTGTATATTTAGGTCCTGAAAGTGAGCTAATATGAGGGGGTGGGGACATAAAACAAACAAGCAGCATAGCAAGTGTACAGAGCTAATATGAATGTAAGGGTGTGATGTGGGACAGATCTTTAGACGTGCTTAGTAGGAAAAATGGAAATATAGAAATGTACATGTGCCTATCCATCAGGGTACATACAGAAGTGAAAGCAAAACTTGGTTAGTCAGCGGCTAGTGCTTTTGGAAGAGTCAAAAGGATGAGGAATTTGATTATGAAACTTTCAGATCACAGAATCACAGAACGGGCAAGTTTGAAGGGACCTCTGGAAATCGTTTCAACCCTCCTGAACGTAGCAAGGTCAGCTAGAACGCTTTGCACAAGACTTTGAAATGACTGTGAGCTACATCATTGTTCTGGATGCGCTTGTACTTACAATTGGCTATGTTAAATTTCTTTTGTTACTGTTTTGGTCACTCCTTGTTTGCCAGAACATTTCTGTGACGTACTGGTGCTTTGTAGTCATGAATAACTGACTTAATTTTGCTTTGCTTAGTGTTACTATCATCTTATTATTTTTATTGGTGTTTATATCATCATTATATCTGTTATGACATTTACTTGCTGGAAATGTGAATAAGAAAAAGGGTAATTTTCTTTATCTTAGTAATTATTTTAAAATTGATACTATGAGTGGCTTGATTGGAAAGGTGCTGCAATCTATTTTATTTACTTTCCAATAAATTACTAATAAACAAATCAGTGGGCCATTATTCTTGAATTTCTGTCATACAGTCAACATTTATACTGACTTTTTTTCTTTCTTTTTTTTTCTTTTGTAATGTCTTGTGAGTTCATGATCCAGAAATCTGTCAGTTTTGTCTGAAGGAATCAGAACATATACAAGGGTCAGGGAGAAGCAAAAGTGAGGCTGCTCCCCAAGGATATGCAAACCAGGAGCCAAGGGTGACCCCCCACCTAACACAGGCCAGGGCAGGACACCCAGGCCCAAACCCGCTGTCTCCATAACATGACTGGGGTCTACCACAATCCTAGTGAGGTGAGGTAATGAGTCAGGATTGGGGTACATCCATGAAGGCCATTCGGTAAGTGAGAGTAGCCAGAGACAAGGTAGAACACAGGAACACCTGCGATATAGCTCAGGGGTGTGCCTTCCTAGTGAGGCTGCTTAGGACAGTAAAGGCCTACCTAGTGCTCTCTGGCCCTAAATTTGTAAATGCTGTAAATAAAAATAATCTAGCAATGTAAATGTAAAGTCAGTGCCAGGACAAAAAAAACCTAAGAAACAAATAAAGAACAAATTAACAACTTCTGTTATATTTGTTTAGACAGACAAATTTCTGGGTTTGTGGATTTGTCAGTATCTGTAAAATTGCCCATATATGAGCAAAACTGAAGCCGCTAAATGCAAAGTTAAATGCAAATCCTCCCCCTCATTGGGATGTTATTTAAGTAACAACATTTTTTTTCATAGTTGTAGTTTCACCTATATGCATTTAAATGTAAATTTGCCCTCACATTACTAAGGAAAGAACAGGGATATATGCATCATTTATAAATACCTTCATGATGTATTCAAATAGTGCACTGGTAAGGACCAAGATAAAATCTTGGAAAGGCAGCTAAGTGGCTAGACAGATGGATTATGAGTTGAAAAAGTAGCTGGAATGTTAAAAGGAAGTTTGACCTTCAGGGAAATGAAGAAAAAGTATGAATAACACTACCCATATATCAAATGTGTGCACAGTGCCAAACATAATTCTTGAAATATATCACATGCTGGCTAATGAGGGGTATTATAGGTATAACAAGGGTTGAACGGGTTAGGACAAAGGGACCCAAACTGCAGTACATGCACTGCTGGGGAAGGCAAGACTTCAAAGTCCTGTATGGCTGAGAGCTACTCTTGCTCCTGAATATCTATCACTGCTTGCAACTGTTCTGCAGTGACAGCTGCTGCTGATGGCTGTACTTGACAAGAAAAGTTTGCAAATGACAAGCTTAATAAACAGTTGTTACCTGACTTTAATAAAACATTCAAAAGAAAAATGGTAGAACTTTGTCTTATTTCACAGAAATAAAATACTAGCATTTCTTTCACCACCTCATCTAGTTCTACAGTAAGGCAATTTCTGAGGGACATCTGTACATAAATATTAGATATTTATATTCTCATTACTCTTGCATTTGCATTTGTGGCTCTGTGACTAAAGTTATCTGCCAGCACAGAGGAGGACCTTATATTAATAATCTGAAAAAAAAAATTAGTAATAAATTGCAAAGACTGTATTTAATTTATTGCCATATATTTGCTGTTAATATCTGTAGTATTGTCTTTGTTTCTTAACCTGTCTTAAAAGATCAGATCTGAAAGCCCAAAGAATGGCTTGTGTAGCTGTAAGTGGTTTTTTTGTTGTTATTTTCAAACAGCCATTGGTCTAGTAAAATGTATTACTGCTCCTCCAAACCCTACATTGCTATACCCTTAAACCATCACAGTTACAACCACAGAAGTAAATGAAAAACATTAAAACTGTGGCATTTTATCTCATCTGGAAATTCACATGCTTCTTGTCTTTTAAACTCAAACATAGAGAAGTAGACTAAATTTAACCTTTCTGTTTCATAAGACCTTCCTTCATGCAGTATCGTATGCATTAGACTTTCTTTTTCAACAGTGGAAAGTGGAAGGGTTTGTTAATTTTTAAATAAGCTTTCTCCCTCTGAATATTCTCATACCTCCTTCCAGTTCCACAGATTTATCAGTGGTGCTGAGGGTGACAGTGCTGGTGATGCCATACCCATCACAACTGCTGGCTCTAACAGATGACAAAAGCAGAAACTTTTTGCTCTGTCACTGCAGCAGCAGCAGTAAGGAGGGTTTATTATATATTTAAAGCATATATTCACTGCCCTGTGAAGAGCTTTCATAAATTTGGCTCCGACAGTTCTATTCCAGCTCCTATCATGTACACCAAAGAGACTTTATTTAGGTGTGCTGGACATCTTTATAATTTCGATACCTGACATACTGATGATATCTGTAAGATCTCTATCACACAGAGGTTTCCAGGGACTGATAAATCATATCTTATATAAAGAAAATACATAAATAATGCCACAGAATTTTTTAAAGTTGTAAACAAGCTTAAAATAAAAATCTTTGCATATAGACAGGATTTTTAGTAGCAGTACATATTTATTCCAGAAAAAATAAAAAGGCTAAGAATATTGTAATTATCTGACAGGCATTGTAGTTATTTAAATGGGTAATATGCAACTTCACATTTAAAGTAGATTGGCAGTTATAGCTCTGAATCAGAAGAATGCATACTGTGGGAGTTCTACAAATAGCGACTTCTACAAATAGAGGCTTCTGCAAATAGCCACAATTAGAGGCTTTTCCGTTCATTTGCAAAACTTTACTTCTAAACATACTTAGGCAAGTATGCAGCAACTACTGAAATTACATGAAATTTCCATTTGAAGATTCAGTATCCATTGGGCTGGTAGCTTTTTATCTTTCAATTTGGTTAATAGCCTGTGTTTCAGAACTCAAAGAGCAAATAATGGGGAGTCATTCTGTTTTAAAGACAGTATGGAGATAAACACCAGGACATCAAAATACTGTTTAGACATTAAATAGCAGACTTTGTCCCATGTCTTTACTTCAACAGCATATTTATCCCGGCTGGAATTAAATCTCAGAAACACATGTTTCTAACAGGTAAGAGTCTGGTTAAAATGGTTCTTACTGACCTCTTTCCTGTCAAAGACAGAGAGGGAACTGTACTTTCCTTCATGGGAGAGATGGACAAAAAACTAAGGAGCCACACTAGAGTGCTATGAATACGTTGCTGTGGATCACTAGTAAAAACAACATTTTGGTGTAATGTTGACGCCAGACGAATTTGGCACTGAGGACCTTGAGAAAGGACTGAAACTGATGTGAAAATATGTTCTTTCTCTGAAGACATGGGTCTCTTTTCTGAGGAATTATATAATATTATGGTGCAGTACTTAATATACAGCTTGCTTTTATACATCAAATAAAAACCTCCTACATTTCTATTGGGGGAGAGGTTCACTCAGGAAGTCTAGGTCTACATGTTCCTATAGCTTTGATGGAAAGCAATGGGAGGTAAAGAGGAGAACATTCAAATTCATATTTTCCACAGAAGTTTATTAACCTCTAAGGCTGTTTTTTTGAAGAGGGAAGAAGGGAGAGATCAGTCACTGTCTCTGTCTTTGTTGAAGCTGAGCCATTGCACAGTGATCAGCTCAAGAATCCTCAGGGCAAGGACAGCAATCCTGAGAAGTGTCTTAATACAAGCCTACTGGCTCAGGCACTTGTTTGGTTGACAGTTTCCTTATTTCCAGATTCTGCCTCTGTGTTGTAGCCTGTGATTTTGGCTAAGATGTTGTGTTTTCTGTGCACTGGCAGCACTTGAGTGCTCAGGCTTCTCCCTGGGTAGGCAGGAATTCACATCTTGAGAATACCACTGAACCCAGGTAAACAATCCCTGCAGAATTGTTTCTGGCATCTACTGCATAAAAATGCAAAATAGCACCAGCAGTAGGTTTTAAAAGAGGATCGTGCTTATTCCTAAAGAACTGAAGTAGAAAAGGCAGCTTCCCAAACTTCAACCCAAATTCTAGTCTGAGGTGGAAGTCCTGCAAAAGTTGTTTTCTGTGTTAATTTACCAGCTGCTTGTTCAGCATGCTGACTGTTTTTGATCCTACTCTGAGACAAGTAAATCTTCCTTAGTTCTGTCCAGGGAATCTAAGCCCTGACTCACTGACAGATACAGTGGCAGCCATGCATAAAATTCTTTCTGTTTTGGGAGTCACACATTTAAAAGTAGCATGGCTGTGCCTGCTACTGGATATACCTTTTGGCTGGCTAGAACAGTGGGAGACAGGAAATGCATTGAAGGGAAGGAAAGGTCGTTCTGACAGTTCATTCAAGCTAGACCTTTAGCACAGACCTCTCATTTCTTTTTCCCATGGGTTCCTCTCTATCAGCCTCTGGCAATGAATTTGAAAAATGGCAGAAAATACAAAAGTAATCATTACCAAAGACAGCCAGTATAAAAGTATTTACTATTCAAATTTCAAAGAAATAACATACTATTCTGAATTATATTTACATAGTTGTTTGGGTTTTTTTTTGTATAGTTTTCCCAAAAACCTTGTAAATGACGTAATATTACAGGATTCACTTCATCACAGAAGTGAAATAAAAATATTTAACATCCTGACGTCATTTAGGACAGGAATTCAGTAGCAACATAATTTCTTTACAAACAAAACGAGTGAGATACGTGGTTATAGTATTAAATGGACAACAGTCTTGGTTCAGGGCAACAGCAGGACACTTGGCTTTTTAGGGAAAAAAAGTCACAGTTATAATTAGGCAGCTGGTTTTATGTCTTATCTAAACACAAATTCTGTATTTAAAATTAGAATCTAGGTTGCTACTAATCCCTGGAAAGTAACACAGAGCAGGAGAAGGGCAGTTTAAAAAAAAAATGGTGTAAATTTCTAATGTCAACAGACAAAGAAGTGCTATGAGTCTGGGTGCTATTGTTTGGATAGCAGCCTTTCAGACAGAGTTAGGGAACTCACATTATCAGCATTACAAAACCCCTTACAAGTAGTGGTGATACCAGGGCTCCTTAGTGCTTCTTTGCCAATACATAGCAGAAAAGAGTGTCAATAACTGCTGGAGTTACCATTATACAGAGACATCAACAATCCAAAATCAGATGGATTGGGTTTACCTACTTCTATAGAAAATAACCTGCAAAGGAAAGGCTGCTAAGCTAGAAATACAGCTTCTGCTTGTACAGTAGAAACGTAGGAAGAGAGAATGAATGAGCTGAAAAGTTGAAAAGTCACAGATCTGAGTTCACTATTCTATTTTACACTGGATATTTAAGATACCATCTTGTGTCAAAATCTGTGGTTGTGAAATCATGTTCCATTGCCATATCCTTCAGAAAGTAGTATTTCCTGTAAGGAACAAGATCAAAGAAAAGGCTGGAAAATAATAAACAGATAAATGGACCTTGTGTTAATTTCAAAAAATAGAAATAGAAGGAGCTGCTTTACAGAAAGTGAAGGACAATGAACAATACTGGAGTTGTTATTTAACTAAAGGATAAAAAAGAGAGAAGCAGCAAAGTCCCTGGCAAGTTCTGTCATTAAGTGAGGAATCTGGATTCAGTTCCTAGCAGACTGACATATTTTCATTTTCAGAAATCTGTTAAGGACAACCAAAAGAACCAGATTAATGTAATTGGCTTGAAAATATGATTAATATAGCTCTTTGAACTCAAGATCTTGTGAGAAGAAAAGGAAGAGAAGGCTGTTGCCAGAACATGAATCTCAGTTGACTGGTAACTCTAATAATGACCAAGAATTAAAATATTAGTCTAAAGGCCCTGATAATTAAAAAGAAAAGTGTGATGTTTCACTAATCAATGGGAAACACAGAAAGTCTTAAGAGAAGCAAAGCATGGCAGTAGGTGTCTTGCTCATACAGAATATCTATACTGCTTGAATCTGTCACCGGAATGTAAAATTATTCAAGATCTGTTGTAAATGTGTCTTCTCTAAAACAAAAATAGCCATCTATAGGCTTTGGGTTAATGCTGCCATTTAATAATTAATATTATAAAATAGTTTTATAGCACAAGGCGAATGCAAAGCTTTTTGGTGTTATGCCAGCAATGCCATAACCTTGGCAATTCATTTGAAATGTATCTAGGTAACTTTGCCTGACAAAAATCCGCTGTGCATTTGTAATAATCTCTCTCTACGTCCATTCAGACACAGTGAACGTAAAACACACCAATCTTTCCTAATGACAGCTCCAGAAACATAGATCCTTACACAAAAATAAGAATTTGCTTTTATTTGCTCTGTCAATAAAATTCTTTATAAATTCAAAGGAAATTATAAAAGGACAAATATATTTCTCTACATGTTTCCTATAGAATGCTATATTTCTTATAGAGTTTCATATGTAGCTTAAAGACCAATTGGGGAGTTAGCTCTGGTATTAATGGACATGATACTGACTTCTAAAAAGTTCTTGTTACAGCAAATGCTCAAAAAGCTGTTAGTGTCAGTATATCTACTTTTCATCATATATCTTAGAAAGGACATTTCTTTTTTTCTTGATAAACTGAAAGCCTGTTTTTCATCTGGCTCTGAGTTTGGTAAGTATTAGTTATTAGATTAATAACTGGTGTCCTAAAAGATAACATTTGCTGTGCTGATTGCCAAACAGTGAAGAAAAAAATCATAAACAAACAAACAAACAAACTCAAAAAACCTGACAAAAAAAATGTACTAGTGTAGATATCGTCAAATACCTCCAATGATCTGAGTGATTATGAATTGATATGATGGTTGAGAAACTGTGATAATATGGCTTCATTTTTATTTCTTGGATTTACCAGAGACTTCTGAAAATTGGATAGTCATTTCCTATAGTGAAGGCACTCTCATGTTAGGTTCTGCAGAGTTCTGTTTTATTTTCCCTTCATTAATCAGTTAATGAAGGTATGAGAATAGTAGGGGAAGAAGCAAAAATTATAGTTTCTTCAATACAAGGAAGACAAAGATTTTTCTTTTTGTCCCTCTTCATCTCTCAAGTATTCCAACTCAGTTGTTCTCCTGTCTATAGTTTTGTTTGGGATATAGATCACAGAATCACACAGAATCACAGAACCCCAGGTTGGAAGGGACCTCAGGGATCATCTAGTCCAACCTTTCTGGGAAGAGCACAGTCTAGACAAGAGGCCCAGCACCCTGTCCAGACGACTCTTGAAGGTGTCCAACGTGGCCGAGTCAACCACTTCCCTGGGGAGATTATTCCAGTGGTTGACTGTCCTCACTGTGAAAGATTTCCCTCTCATGTCCAGTTGGAATCTCCCCAGGAGCAACTTGTCTCTATTTCTCCTCGTCCTCTCCATGGGACTCTGTGTGAAAAGGGAGTCTCCATCTTTTTTGTAGCTAACCCTTAAGTACTGGTACATGGTGATGAGATCCCCTCTGAGCCTCCTTTTCTCAAGCCTGAACAAACCCAGCTCTCCCAGCCTATCCTCATATGGCAGGCTTCCCAATCCTTTGATCATCTTGGTGGCCCTTCTCTGGACCCCTTCCAGCCTGTCCACATCCTTTTTGTACAGCGGGGATCAGAACTGTACACAGTACTCCAGGTGTGGCCTGACAAGCGCTGAGTAGAGTGGGATAACGAATTCTTTCTCTCTGCTGGCGATGCCCTTTTTGATGCAGCCCAGCATCCTGTTGGCCTTCTCGGCTGCAGCAGCACACTGTTCCGTCATGTTGAGCTTTCTGTCCACCAGGACCCCCAGGTCCCTTTCCACAGAGCAGCTCTCCAGCCAGGTGGATCCCAGTCTGTGCTGCACTCCCGGATTATGTTTTCCCAGGTGCATGACCTTACAGTTGTCCTTGTTGAGCTTCATAAGGTTCTTGCTGGCCCACACTTTCAGCCCATCCAGATCTTCCTGCAGAGCTGCTCTCCCTTTTGGAGTGTCTACTTCCCCATTCAATTTGGTGTCATCAGCAGACTTCATCAGGCTACACTTGATGCCATTATCCAGATCACTTATAAAGATGTTGAATAACATTGGGCCCAATATCAATCCCTGGGGCACCCCACTAATGACAGGTTGCCAGTTTGAAAATGAGCTATTTAGGCAAAAGCCAGTTGCCAATAGTTCTGTGAGTCAAAATAGAGGTGTGGCTGATGGGTAAGATAGGAAGATTGCAAAGCCTCCCTCCTTAGAGATATTTTAAAAAGTCTGCACATGGTCCTAGGAATCTGGCTCTAGGTGTTCCCTCTTGAGAAGGGGGACTGGAACAGATGACCTCCAGAGGTCCCTTCCAACCTCAACCATTCTGTGATTCTGTGAAAAAATAATAGAAATATATGACAAATGTTGAATGCACCCACATGATTACCCCTTGTTCGTCGCTCATATTTGCAAATCAGATTTCTGGTAATCTTCACAATTACTGTTGAAAGATAGCTATGGCAACTATACTCATTTTTATTTGGCTAGGATGATGTGACCTCTTGTCTTAAGTCCTTTCCTTGCTACTGTTTCTTGTGTTTGTCATCTGCCTAAATTATTTTAGTGTTCCCTACTTGAGTTTACACACTTTGAGTCATTTGGAAACTAAGACCTATGTGAAATGTGGCAATTTGTTTACTATGGAAGATATCATACACGTGTGCATATCATGCACAGAATAGTTTTTGCTCTTTTTGCCTTTTTTTTAAGTTATACTGTTACCTAAAGACCAATGTTATTCTTACTATGTAAAGCTCTACATAACTTTGGTGCTAGTAAAAGAAACAAAACTCATACATAGTCTTTAGTAAAATGGCATCTCTGAAGATCATTTGGGTCTGACACTGACCTCCTTCTCCATGCTCCGTGTTTGAGGTAACTCATACCAGCAAGTGAGTAGAGAAGCTTTTGAAAATGATAAATGTTGTCTGAATACAGCTTACAGCTTTGGCAGTACGAAGTACCGTTTGTTACAGTTTTGCCTTTAGCTTTAAGTCATGTTCAGTCACTTTGCACAAAGCTGACATGACTGATAGCTTATCTTTAGGTAGAGTAAAATGTTAGTTTAGGATGAGAAGAATAAAGCAATTTAAACATTATAATATTAAATATTATCATTATATATTATATTTATAGGATTTTCAAAAATCTTTGATTTCTTTCAGTGTTACAAATATTATCAAAGACTTGTCTAAGCATGAAGTTGCTTCTAAAAGTCTCACCTCACTTCTAAACAAATGCAATGGACCTGTAGCCCTATACAGAGCCTATTAATGTCATAGGCAAAAAGCCCAAATTGAAGAATAGTAGCTGGGACTAGAACTAGGCCTTTCCCTTGGCAACAGATGGGGATCATGTTGAATGTAATAAAGGAAGAAAGAAGGAAACAAAGAAACAAACGAGGGCTATGAGGTGGAGAAAAGAATATAAGCAAAAATAAACCCCAAAACACAACTCCCAAGACTTAACACTCATTAAATTTTTCTTTATTTTTTCTGATATAACTTTTTTAAACTGTCATGATGCTTCGTATTAAATGCATTGACAAGGCATTTCATTTTACATGCTAGAAATTCCTCTATAGTTTAGATCTAGCCATGGAATATTTTGGCATGTTTGTAGCTTTTATGTTTATGTTTGATTAAATAGGTTCCTGTAATTAAAATTCAATAGTGTTCAAGTGATGGACTTTGAAATGTGAAACATGAATAGTATATGACTGCACAATGGAATAGCTTTGAAAAGCAAAATCAGTAAGTTTTCAAGCAAGGATAGATAATTCTGGTTTGTAATTTCTCTGTACCGACACTGATATTTTTAGATCTATTTACTGTAATTAGTACCCTAGATATCTACCTTGTTAAAACAGGGTGAAGCTTATCTGATTTTGCTCCAGCATTGATATATCATTATTTGAGACAATGTGTTGCTGTTCTGCTTTGTTGTTTCTTATATAAAAAAGAAAATGTGGATTTTATAAAATATCTGTTGATACAAATCACAATTAATTGTGAAATATGCAACAGATGGTGAAACTTATAATCATTCTATCAGACTAATAGTATACTGTCTGCATTTCAGAATTTGTTTTTCCCAAAAGATGCTATTGGGCTGAAGCCATATTGACAGCTGGTATGTTCCTAATGTAGTTAGTTTGATATACCTCATCTATTAAATTCTGTGCATTTTCCAAAATAACAGATGACAAGTGCAATTGACCACCTGGGAAAAGGCATCTTCAGTAGAAAGCTTAAAATTATCTTTTTTTTTTTTCTTTTTTGTGATTGTAGAGATATGTGCTTCTTTTCTATTTTAGGTGACATTATAAACTGCTACCATTCTATTTGCCCTCCAAAAATACGGTATTTTTTGTACACACATAATGATCAAAAATAATCTTGGGACAACTAACAGATGTTATAACTATCATGCTTTTAGAAAACTATGACATGCTTATCAGTTTCTCTCTTTGAATGTAGTATTTAGGAATCATGTTGCAGAGACTCTAAACTGATTTATCAGTCTCAGGCAGTATTGCTGTAAAGTGAGTACAGAATGTATCCTACAGAAAGCTGTATAAGATATAGTCATTTAAAAGAATCAACATTCTTCTCTCAGGTAGTGTACAATGATACATTTACTGGATATATATTTTTTTGCTGAATGAAAGCACCACTGCATGTTATTGATGATCCTGTTATTAAAAAAAAAGGGATCAGAATTGCTTATAGTTTTGAAAACATGCAAAGTAAAGTTTGTACACATTGTACATTACTTAAACTTGCTCATATTCAAAATTCCCTGAATTGTGAAAATAAGTTCTTTTCAAGGGTTAGTTCAGCCAATTTTAAAGTACCAAATGTAATGATGATGTATTTATAAATTTTTATATTCTTTTGCCTTTATTCACATATACAATAACCTTATGTAGTTATTAATTCATAAGGCTATTCCATACCAAGTTGCATGTCTCTGCTACTCAGCTTCTTTATGTCTTTGCATTATATGGCCAGCATAATTGTTTTGGAGAAGGATTTAGGGAAATACACAAAATGTTGGACTGGTATAATACATTTTAAAAAAGATTTGTTTCACCAAAGCAATGCCTACTGACCTGTGGTCTCCTGTATAGGATGGTGGACGCAAGGCTGAGGTACACACTCTCCTTTCTGAGGACCACTGCCAAAGCAAGCTGCTGACACCACTCATTCTTCAGAGAGTTGCCTGAGGAAGAGGCAGAGTAGCATGCTGGGGACACCAGTGGTGAGGCAAACCGCCAGGGACAGGATTGTGAGTTGCAGCTGGAAATGGGTGAGGAAAGGTCATCCTGAATTATGAGAGTGGAATAGCTAGTGTTTTTTAAAGTGGAAAAGATGCTTGATCAACTGGGAGGTGGTCTCAAGACACTTAACTAATAATGAGGAAAAGGCAGGCCATGCATGAATTCATGTATCACTCCTGTAGTGGGCTGTTCATTTTGGTTCTGGAGGGTCAGTCAGAGTTGGTGTGGGTGAAATGGAAAGAAAGATTGGTGAATACCACTTGAATCTTAGAACTAGATGTTATGCTAAGGAAGAACAAAGTCAGTAAGAAAGGGTTCTGGGTTTGGGATATGATAGGGTTGTTTTGTTTTTTAGAGTTCACTTTCATTATTGTATCTCAAGATGGATTTTGTAATGGATAGTTACAAAAGATAGAACAGAGGGTAAAAAAAGAAGAAAGGAAGATTAGTACTGGAACAATCCAGTAACACAGAAAATAAAGGAAACAACCAGTGAACTAATGAAATCCCAAATCTTTTGCATAAATGAAGTGCCAAGAAGGTAATTTAGGGGAATTATTATTAAAATTAATGTCAGGAAAAATTGTGATATTCTATTTTATACAGTCACTGTCCTGGAGCCTTTCCTTTGCTAGAACCTGTAGGTCCAACACTGAGTAGAGAGGACTTCTGTTTTGCATAGAGGCTGAGCAGAGTTTACACAGAAGCACTGAGACCTACTCAGTAATCCCATTTCAAAGAAATAAGATGTTTTACCTACTGCCATTTACTGAAGAGCAATCAACTGCTTAGCATAATTCACTATATTGTGAATATATGATGGGTTGTCTTGGGTTTTGTTTCTTTCCTTTTTTCTTATTTCCAGTCAGATGGGAAACAGAAACAAAACACTTCAGATGTTTTCAAAAGAAGGTGAAGACTACATGTCTTAGCCTGTTAACCATGTGTTGGTGCCTAAAGCCTTCAGAGAGAGGATAGAAAGAAACTACTACTTTGTTGAGACCATTTGCTCTCCCAATGTCAATGGCTTGTGATGGAGAGAGAGGGAAGAGGTTAATAGAAAAGTCACTTTTAGCTTTTCCTCTCTCTCATAGTCCTAAAAAAGGGTTATAGTTATGAGGCTGATGTCTAATAAATATTTAATTTTAAAATGAGTTTGACCACCTACGGTGAGAAAAACTGGTCTGAGGGCCCAGAGGATAAGCAATTACTAAATAAGTGAGAAGACCAAGTTGAATTACACCCTTTGAATTAGGTCATCACCACTGATGACCTCCTCATTCTGTTTCTGAACTGCTTCAGAACTGTATCTTGTACTTGAGAAATCTTGTCAAAACCAACATGATCCTGGGAAAAAAGAAAATCAAAACCAAAAAATAATTTTTTTAACTTTATCTGTACAGACTGTTGTATTATTTATATTTCATAGACTGTCAAGGACCACGCTGTGCTCTCAAACTGGTTTCTTTGTGATGTTACTATGGAATTATTGCCAAATACAGCAATAAAACATAAAATGTTTGATAATGAAGCTTTTATGCTATCAAAAGTTTACCCATGGAAGCAGTCCTATTTTTCTAAGAGGATGATTTACACAAGTAAATACCAATAGGAGTAAGAACTGTATCGTGGGGTCTTGAGTAACTCTGCACATTATTTTTTTTTTTAAAAAAGAAAGTGTTCCCTTTTGTGAATATTTCCTTAACCTTCTGTACAAGCTATGTTGACACAGACCCAGAACTCATGCGACACTCTCATTATTTGCTGGATATTGAACAGATATACTCATTTGTTTTACATTTCCCTTGACAAAGGCTGTGGCAAAACTGCCTCGCTAGTTCCTCGTTGTCATGCTTTCTTCTCTCCATTCTCTGCAGCATTATGCAGTGCTCTTACATTAAAGCAATGGCTTGAAATACCATTTTTCTCCCAAAGGATATCTTTGTTAAAGGGCGCAAATCTATTTTACTATTTCCTATTATTATCTGAATTGACTAATACAGTGAAACTTATTATGGAAAGTGGGAATGAGGGGGGGTACTTCAGGCCAAATGTTTAATATATTTTTTCTTCAATATCAGTCCTTCTTTACAATTTTGAAATATCATTATAGTGCTATTGTATATAACTTCTTAATAAATATGACTGTCATCTTCTGAACAAAGGATAATTCAGTCCTAACCATGTATTTTATTAACAAACTAATGTTAAAGGTCATTAACAAAATGTATATTTTTTAATCCCTGCATTTTTTTTTGTTATCCACTGTCCTTGTAAAGCACATCCCCACAGATTCCATTTATTCAAAATAACATTTTTAATTATTATTTTAGCACTTTTTAATAAATCACTTTCAGGATAAGTAAAAAAATATTGCATGAGAGTAATCAAAATGATACAAAGAGTGGCATGCTTCTGCTCTCACTTTTATCCATCCAATATTAGGAGCTTATTCCAGTGAAGGTAAGTGTAAATTAAGAACAATTCCACTGAAGTAGAGCTGCCAAAATAAAAACACCTAAAAAAAGGAATGGGGTTGGAATTCAACTCTCAGTCACTTAAGATTAATAACCTAATACAGTAAGAAGTGCTCAGGCATTATAGAGGCACTCAGATAATATGGTGAAGACTGCCAATATGTGAACCTATGTAGATGGATGATGAAAAACACTTATGCATTAGTGCTGCCACCTCCCTAAGTATAAATAGTATTTCAGCAGTTTTATGAGTAGAGGCTCCAGTAAGTTCTGTAGTTTGTACCATCTGATATTCCCAACCATCCAGCAAAATGAATCATAACTACACAGCTATTACTGTTTTTGCAATGAAGTGGGTATGAAAAAAGGCAGAATGAGGAAACATGTAATAGTTATACTTTTATGTCTGGCAAGAGGCTTTCAGATACTTTAATGAGGAATTTAGGATACAAACTTGGATGGATGGATTGTTAGATAGATCAACTGTTATTTATCTCTGTCTGAAACATAGCTTATTGTGATGAAGATTAAAGTTAAAATGTATGTATTCTCCCACTGGGTGAATTTTCACAAAATATAAGTATTCAACCAAGCAGAAATAAAGAAAAAAGGCTTATTTTCCCATTTAAAATCTGTTTCTTTTCCCTCTAGCATAATGACACCACTGCAAAGTGGGCACAATTGAAAACTGCATATATTACAAAAGCACATTTGGAATTTTTAGTTAAATCCTAATCATTCTCTTTCCTCCTGAACAAATAAATTGAGCCTAATGCTTCATTGTATTGCTCCAGGTTTTCTAATTTTGGGGGTTTTTTTTCTGATTTCCTATAGTGTGTTTCATATTTGGTTCTTTGTTTTGGTTTAGTTGTGGGTTTTTTTGTGTTTGGTTTGGGTTTTATTTTTGTTTGGCTTGTTTGTTTTCCATAGTAAAAGCTCACAAGTACTATCTGCTGCTCTTAATAGGATTGCATCAGGTTTAAACCAGAGTACTGCAATATAATGTTGAGCAGTTTCAATGTCCTTTCTAATGGAAGCAGAAAGAATAAGGATAATAGACTTTCCTCATTAAGGCACCTCTAAGCTCTCTACATATAGTAGCAAGAATCTGACTGGCAGTTTTAATTACAGAGCTATTTGGGGAAATATCACAATATGCCTTCCTACCTCTTATAACCTTTGCCTAGGTTTCTGCTCCTGGCCATAGTCAATAACTGATTTCCAGTACACCACAGCAAGGGAGCTGCTCTACCACAAACGAAGCCTAATTCAGAATCAGATTGCCTCTGTACAATTGACTATTATGTTCTTCTTGACACAAAATTAGCTTCATCCATTCCACCTGTCTATAGTCCCTACTGATTATCAGGTGTGCCTAATATCAGACATAATACTGGATTAGAGTCATCTTTATTTTAAGAATGGAAGCAGCTGAAAGGGAAGTACCCTCAGGTGCTTGAAAGGGAAATTAAAATCATAATTGCTCAGATAACGTCTGACCAAGGAATCATCTGGCATGGAGAGATAGAAGGCCCAGCTGCAAAAAGGGTTAAACTGGCTGGAAGCAGTAAAGTGAGAGACAGAATGACTCTAAGGGAGTGAAGTTTCCCTTGGTGATGAGACAAGAAATGGCCACAGCATTGGCTTGTAGCCATTCTGGAATTCAAGCACTCAGAGGCCACCTTTGGGCAGAAGAGGTGGTGATGGGGGATGGACTCAATGTTGATATGAGGTGCCCCATGTCAATATTCACAGGATTGACGCTGGTGCAAGTGTATATAAGGAATTGGCTCGTGAGTTTTCTTTGCAGACTCCTTATAGAACTGCTTATGATGGTAAGAATCTGTCCCATGCATTTTTCATTAATATTTTTTAAATATATGTATTTAAGCAAAGATGTATGTTTAATTTACCTCAATGAATACAATAAAAATTCCTGAACATACAGTTAGCTATCAAAGGTCTCTGATTCATTTTCCCTAAATAAATGACTGCAACCTGTATTTTCTCCACTTTTAGTACTATTTATTATGGCTCCTCTGCCAGAGCTTACTCTGATGACAACAGAGTCGGCAAAGCAGGATTTGGGCTCCCCTTTCAACTACTTCAATTGAGTGCAAATCCACCTACACCAGAGAGTGGACTGACCGTGTTGATTCTGAGTCAGTCATGAGAACCTACTATCTAGCAAAGATGTAAGGCTATAGAATGGAAATCAGCATATTTAAATTGTGTAGAAAAACCTGCCAGTCTATAGGTACAGGCAAGTCCCTATTGAGCTGAATTTGGAACCTGTATAGAAAAAGGAGCAACTCCACAACATTCCAATTTAAAATATACTTCACACAACTTACATATGCCTTGTGCAAACAAGAGTGAAATATTACTTTCATTGCAGGATAAATACTCTAGGCTGATTAGGAAGCCAAAGTTTTTTCTTAGGTATCTGAATAGAGAAGATTTGCACAAACTACCAATATGCATCCCCACAAAATAATTAAAAAAATATTAATGTTTCTGTATATCTTCTAACCAATCTCAAACTTCATGTATGTTATCTACCTGTTATACATCCTTCCACAGTTTATTATTCTTCTCCTATTTATTGCAAAGCCTAGGTCTCCACCAGTTTTAAGGCAAGGAAATAATACCCAGAACTGGAATGGAAATGAATATTTGGATAGCAAAAAGAAACAAAAAAGAAGGGGAATAAAAAGTCTGTCAATATGTTTCTGTGAGAGATATGTTTCATTTGATACACACACACACAATTCACACATACACAAATAGTGAGAGAAGATATTTAAAGATACCAAGTCGGCTTGACACATACACACAAAGAAAAAACCTAATAATATCAGTAAGATTTGTGAGCTTAATTTTCCATCAGTTACCAAGCTATGATGAATGCAAGTGAATTTTTTCTTAATGATTGTAATACAGGATTTAAAAAGGACAAAAAACTCTCTACATCCAGTAGAAATTCACATTGCATTAGCACCATATTAAGACTTTAATTCAATCATGCACAGAAAAAAATCAAGAAAATATGTAAACCAGAAAAAAGAACATAAGAAGTCATTTAAAAGTCTTCAAATATTAGTATTTAGTTTCACTTTCTGTTCCTTCTTTTGAGCCCTGACTGCAGTCCAAGAATAGCCTGCAAGTGCTGCTCAGTCTGAGTGTTTCATTTGGCATTGTGAAAATCTTAGAGGTACCAATTTACCATGCTTAGAAGTCACTTAAAAATTTCTTATCTTCTTATTTTTATTCTACCTCTCTCTCTTCTCTAATCCTCTCTAATCCACTCAAAAAATTATCAGCTAGGATTTTGCCTCTGTCAAGTTTTTGAACTGGGGGTGGTTTTGCTCTAGCTTTGTTCTCAGAAGCGTGACAGCCCTTGGATCACTTTTGCAATGGGAATTGAATTTTTTCCCCACTCTCATAACTCAAAGAGAATTGCAAAAGGATTAAAGCCACAGAAGGACTTTGTCACCCAAATCTTACCTTAACACTGCAGGAAGGTTTCCCACTCATGTTCTGTCTGACCCATAGATGTCTTGATGCATATAAGACCTAAAATTACTTACATGGTTAAAGGCTTGCTGGCAGGGTCCAAACTGCCTAAAACCCAAGCAGGTGATTGAGCATTGCTGCAATAACAGAATCTGACCCCTAGATCTCATATAGGAAGAACAATCCATACTGCAGCTTTTGGCACTGTGTAAAGATCCTATCTGAAAATCCCATGAATATTGAATATATGATTTGAAAGAATTTCTTAAAATACTAAATCCAATTTTCTGCTGTCATAGTCACTTATCTGATTCATAAACATAACTTTAAATAAGCCAGGTTTCTTCATGCCATTTCCTCAGACCTCACTTGCTGCTGATTAGAAGCCTTCTTTCAATTTCCTGGATAAGTTTCCTCTTGGTGAATTTATACCTACTTGTTCATTTGCCAGCATGAATTAGGTCTTTGGTGTCCTTGCACACTTACACATAGTAACCTTATCTCAGCCTTTTATTCTTGATTTCAACAAAAGCTGTTCCTAGATTGTATATTTGACTCGGGCCTGAGCCCAAGAGCTTTGCCTTTACCTCAGTCTCAAACACTGCCTAACATGAAATCCTTATAGGCTAGAAGCACTGATAACGGTTTGCTGTGTTGCAGCCTCCTCTGTGCCATGATGGGGATCCTGTTGATAAACACCATAACCAGAATGGTGAATAATTAATAAAACTATGATTGAGAGCTGTGTAAAGAACTGTTGTTCTTCAGCCAGCCGTTTAAGCAGCTGTTAATTACCACAACATCATGCCATTCATAGTCAGACACAAGTCTTAATGAAAAGGCAGTGCTCTTCATTGCTCCCTACCAGCTATGGAGGAGAAGAGGAACCATGGGGTCTTATTTTAGAAGGTTCTGTTAATCCTTTCTTTCAGGTTGAGAGTGTTGGCCACAAGCAGCCTTGCTATAGTCAGGCAGAATTTGATGTTGATACATGGCTGACTGCAGCAATCTCTATCAGCTGGAAGGGAATAAGCAACGGTCTCAGCAGTGGAAAACCACTGAGAACAACTCCTGCATGCAAACAGGTAGTCTTTAATTGCACACAGACTAGAGCAAAAAAACCATAATCTCACAGGTGTTCATTGGAAGTAAGTGGTAGAGGTTGCTGCTTTAAGGTGGGAGGTGAGAGGCCCTAAGTCTAGTATTTGTCATTGAGTGCTTCTCCCCTGGAATTAGCTCATCTGACTGCAGACAAAGAGGCTGCTGCCTTTCAGGGAGTCTTGCAACAGCCACTTCCCAGCACACCTGGGTACTCAATAGTGTTCTCACTTAGACTCAAAGGTGGTTGCCCAGGAACTTTACCAAGCTAACATCTTGGGCTAATATCTTGACCACTGCAGCTGTGAGACATTCTTGCCCTTTTTCCAATCTGCAGTCATCACTCCCGGAATACTTGGTGGGTCAAAAACTGTGTATAGTGTTACAAAAAAGATCCATGCTACATACAATGAAGTTAATAATTCCTTATTTCAGTAAGAAAAACCTAGTCTGACAATTTGTAGGATAATTTTTCCACTTTTATTATGTCATACTGGCATCTTGTAGACTTTCGATGACTAATATATGCAGACTTTTCTATCTCTCAGCAGTTTCCAGCTAATGAGACCACAGCTTTTTGAAGAAATTCTTCTCATTAGTCCCTAAAGGAAAGATATTGTAGTCTTCAGTGTTTGTTTCTATTCCATTTCTGTTGCTTCAGTTCCCAGCCAAACCAAATTTTTCCTTCTAGTGTAACCTGTCAGAAAATTTTATCAGCACATACTTAAACTTTGTGCCAAGAAAATTAAAATGAAAGTTGGATAACATCACTCAATAGCTATTTCTTGAGAATCTTCTTAGCTAGGAGATATGATTTGGCCATTACCAATAAAAAAGAATCACATCCTTGACACAGCAGTGCCAGGATGCAGCCTCTGCTTGGCCTGAGCTGGGAGTTGTTTTAACCCCTGCACTGGGCCCCAGTGACTGCTGCCTCCCCTGCTCCAGCTTCAGCTCTGGGGATGGCCCAGCTGGGGAGGGGTGACACACACCCTTCTCCACACCCCACCCATCCCATCTCACTGCCTGACAAACAATAGTCCTTTGTGCGCCTGGGGCTGGGGGGTGCTGACAGCCACTGCCAGGCTGCAGGGGGAGAGGGAAGTGGGCTGTGATGAAAAAACTTAGAAAAACAAACCCCAAGAAAAGGCCAAGTTTGAGCAGGAAGAAACTCCTCCACCATGACTATCATAGGCCTCCCTGCAGACAACTCAGGATACTGTAAATTTGCTACATGCCTTGTCCCCTACATAAAACCATCCTTAGGACAGAGAGGAATATTGGTAGGGTGAACACACGACCAGAGGAAAGGGAGAGATACTGGGAAGTTTGTCATATATAGCAACTTCTACCCTTAGTATTACTGATAAGATCTGTTTTCTATTGATCAGATAATTTGGACAGCAAGTGTTAGTATCAGTACAACTGGGCTAATAACAATGTTGCTTGCATTTTGGCTACACTCTTAAAACTTTTAATCAGACTAAAGATGAATTCTCAGCTCCACATATATGCTGTATTCCTTTTTTTTGTCCATAACAATCTTTTAACTGCTTCACAGTTCACTTCTGTGAACTGTGAACAACTTCACTAAGCTTCTCTGTCCAGTTTAGTAGCTCGCTTTCAGTATGATGTATCCATGTATACTCTTCAGTTAATGCTTTCCCTAGTCTCATTTTCCCTTTCAGCCCTCTCCTCCAGCTTCACTTAGCTTTTCTTTTGTGGCACCACAGCAAGCGTTTATCTGAAATCCAGACAGATTAGGTCTGCTCCTATCCTTTATCTAAAAGAACGTCAGTAGTGCCCTTCAAAGATAAATGAAATTAATCAGGTATGATCCAAAATTCACTAGTCTTCATGCCATTTTTCATTTATATCTTCAAGCTTTTGTTCAAACCTTTTATATAGCAGAAGCATACAACTCAAGTGAGTGGTCAAGCCACAAAGAACTTTGACTTATTGACACTGAGTATGTCTCCGTTCCTTGTCTGTATTTGGTCTCCTTCAACCTCTCCCAGACATGGTCATGCCTTTACATCTCAGATCTTTTCTGGATTCAGTCTACTTGGCCATCATACTTTCTTTTGTGCCTGAAGGACAGAAAAGAGGGAGGAAATGGGAAGTGGAGAACGAAAGGCAAACAATATATGCCACATTTTTTCCCTGAATTTGCTTGTCTCATGGAAAAACTGTTCAGTCCACATAGTTTAGTCCAATCAGTAAAAATATGCCATAAACTGTCAATCAGTGAATTATGTTTAGGACAAATAGCAGCAGTACAAAAGATATGCCACAATACTTGACACATAAAATGTTAACAAATACCTACAGCTTTATAACAACCCTTCTACAACTCATCCCCAAAAACTACACACACGTATACGCACACACAGAGAGACTGAAATGCAACCCACCTAGTGTGTGGGTGAAGGTCCACCACACATAGATCCTTCTGTGGAGATGTGGGTGCTCCAGCTGAGCATGCACCCCTGCCACTGCTGGCACCCCACTAAGGCACCAGCTGTGGGCCGGAGCCCCATGTGGACCCATACACTCTTGAAGGAGAGGTGTCCTCACACTGTTCCAGTGCTGTGAGTCACTGGCTAGGTGCAAGCTGCTCCTGTGTCCATGGCAGGTGCTGAGTGTGGCCCAGGCAGGGCTGGGCATGCCACAGGGTGATGCCCAGCAATGCCCAGCCAGGGTCACTGCTCCTCACTCTGCTCCAAGGTCCCTCCCTTCCCTTTTACAAATGTCTTTGTTTCTCATATACTTGTTTTCAGGTTTAATCCTTTGTATCTTTTTTTAGTTCCCTGGAATATGTTTGATATGGCTAATAGTCAACTTTCCTTTTAATTCTATCAGTTTGGGCAAAACTCCTGTCAGACAGTTTTTCATATTTGATTTACACACACACACTTACACTGACATTTCTATCCCACCAGCTGCTGTTTTCAAGGCCATCTGCTAAGGGTGGGCTCTGCGTTCTTGCTGCACACAAATGGAAAATACGTAGCCCCTGGCCAAATAAAAAATGCTATCCCTCAGCCCCTTTCATTAAAGGCAGTGGACTGCAGACCACATCTAGCCTGTTTTACTGCTAAGGGCAGACTAAATTGTCTGATGTTTCTTAAATGTAGGCAACATATATGCTATTCTACCATCACACAATGCTACCCCTGTTTCAGCAGAGACATTAAAGACTATTGCTTGCTAGACCTATGACTGTGTGTGCCAATTTTTACAATACTACAGGATTGAGATTGTCAGGTCCTTCAAGTAAAATATGTTAAAAAACCCTTAAATTCTATTCTTATTACATATGTGATAATTTTCTTTATTTTTATATGAATTCAATGACTTTGATCTGTTGTTCTCCTTACTAAAATCAGAGACAAAGTTTTTAGGCTATCTTCAGACAGCTTAGAGGCAGACTATCATCACTACCTGGCTTATCCTCACAGCATTCCACCTTCATTAGGTAGAAAACCCAATTCTTTTATCCTAATTTTCTTAGGAGAATAAATGACAATACAATGTTATTATTTCTTTTGCAAAAAGTTATTTTCATTCTTGCCAAGTCCGTCTTATTTCTATTTATGTATTTTTTGATAAATTCTTTTCCCCAGCTTTTTACAGTCTTTCAGCTTACTCCTCATACTTCTTTTGACTTGGTGTCTTACTAATGTTTTTGAGTAAAGATTAAACATGGAGAACATTTTAGAAGGCTTTAAAAAATTATAGGTTTTTTTTATGAAGAAGTAATTAAGGTGAAAAATTAATTTCATAGTTATATTATTTGCTGCTTAGTACTTTTTAATATGTCCACTCTTCTGCTAGTTATTAGCTATTGTTACAAGGAGCATGAGTCTATATATGTATTTATGACAAGTAGCCACCGAAGTGAACTGTACTATATTGCTACATATTGGAAAACAGAAAAGAAAATGGTCATCCAAAAACCTCTGTGAATATCAAGTTTTTTTTTTTACAGAGAAACTCAAACATGAATTGTCTCTCACCAAGGATATACAACAAACCTGCAGCAAAGCCAATAATGGAGGCCCAAACTCTTGAGCTTCTCTAATTCATTTCTCTTGCAGCAGTGAAGCTTCCACTTCCTTTTCTAAACCCACTGTTATTGATAGGAAATAGGATTATCTATTGGTGGACTTAGTGAAGGTTGTGGCGACAGATGCCATAGCCAGAGGAGAGCAATTTCAAAGCAAAGTTTCAGAGACTAAGAATGGGTTTCAGACTGAAACTGTAGGAGATTAAAGAAGAAAGTTCCCTCAGGTCTAGAAGCATTTGTATGCATCAGTAACACCAACAAAACTAGGACTCAGAAAAAAGAAGATACTTGGGCTGATGTAATTCATTTGTACCAAAGGCAAAATCCTGGAGTAAAAAAAAAATTAATCTGTATTATTTCTATATGTGATTTTTCTTAATTTCCTTTCCCTCAGAGAAAGAACAGCAAAGAAATCTGCTGTTTATGAGACAAAAAAAGAAATCAGTTCAGGAAAGCAAAGCATTTAATGAAAGTACAGGGAAAATATTGTTGGAGTGTGAAGTACATATAGACCTCTGCTGCTGCCGAAGAAAAGAGGAAAGGGTTGGGGGTAAACATGGTGTATTGCACTGATTTTTCAACAGGTTTAAGGTAGACATTAGATCAGAAGAGATAATCCCCAAGGTCTTTTCTAGTCTAATTTTCTATGAAATGCTGGGAGTCCGATGCATTTGTTCAGCAGCATCCACAGGAGCTGACTGGAAACACTGTGCTCTCCTTAGGACTCTGCTGAGTAACTGCAGTTTCCTTCCATCTTTCCTGTGAGTCACTATGAACTCACTGAGTCACTGCTTTCTTGTGAGTCACTGTGAGGTCATTGAATCATATGTGATGTAGGGAAGGGCAGGGCCTGCAGAGGGTGAGGTCCAGAGACAGATCCGGGTGGAAATGGGCTCCTCAGAGTGGCTGTGGGAGTGGATCAGGCAGGTACCTAGGCCATGCTTTGAGATGTGGGACCTGTGAGGCATTAACATAAATAACTTAACTTCAAAATCAAATATGGATGAAAAGCTGACAAAAGATAGAAGATAAATATTGACAGTCTGTAAGAAGGTGGACTGGTGGTGAAAGATAGCAGCAGACCCTATGGTCTCTAGTTCATTTGGATTACCAAAGTTTTGTGCTACCCACCTTCCACCCCACATGCCACTTCTCCCAAATCCTTACGACTTATATAGAAAAATCCAAACATACTACTGAAATGCTCATAACTACCCTTAAGAAAAAAAAAAGATGCATGTATAACACAACTTACATCGCAATCCACAGCTCTGAAGGATATTTAGGGTGTATATTTTCTAGCTCCAGATCAAACAGAACAGTAAGAAGGAATCAATACAAGATAATTTATTTCCTGTAACTTTTATAAACTTAGTTTATTAGAAGATATACAATCCTTGTATAATATAATAATGTCTAATATGTATAACTGTCATCATTATATTAAAAGCACTTCAGGCTTCTTAAAAAATCTCATATACATCAAACTGCCAATAACTCTGATTTAACTGCAAAAGCAATGTTAGGATTGCTGGATGTCTCTGGTCTCTTTTTCTTGGGTTTCAGAGTGGTTTCAATAGCAAGGAAGATGCAAATAATTGATATGTCACTGTATTGGATCTGGCTGGGATGGAGTTAGCTTTCCCCATAGCAGACCATATAGTGCTGTGATTTCCATCTGTAGCTAGAATCATGTTCATACCACACCAGTGTTTTGGCTATTGCTGAGCAGTGCTTGCACAGCATCAAGGCTGTCTCTCCAACATCCCCTCCAAAGGCCAGTAAGCCGTGGGTGGGCAAGAGGTCGGAAGGGGTTGTAGTCAGTACAGCTGACATAAACTGACCAAAGGGATATTCTATACCATACAATGTCATGCTCAGCAATAAAATTGAAAAGAGGAGGAGGATGGCGCAGGGCATTCATTATTAAGGTGTTTGTCTTCTGAAGCAACCACTACTTGTACCGTGGGCCTACTTACCAGGAAGTGGCTAGATATCTCATGCTGATGAGAAGTAGAGAATAAATCTTTTTTATTTGCTTTGCTTCCACATGTGACCTTTGTTTCTTCCCTTAAATTACATTTATCTTGACCCATGAGTTTTCCATCTTATTTTCTCTCCCTGTCCTGCTAAGGAGGGGGAGTGAAACAGTGGCTTTGTTGGGCACCTGGCAGCCAGCCAAGGTCAAGCCACCACAGTCCTTCTTGTTGATCCCAACCTGGGTCTCTGGAGGAATTCGAGATAAGGACAGTAATTGGGAGAGGTAATGGGCAAAACATGGTCTCGACAGTGCCAGAGAACAGTATAAATATGAGGAGGTTTTGTTGTTGTATTTGTGGTGAAGGGATGAGGGGTGGAGTGTGTGTAAAATGACCACTTCTGTCAGTGGTGTAATGACGTTACTTTGACCTTTTGAGGAATTCTTTTTTGTTGCTGTAAGTGAAGACTGTGTGATGAATGTGTATTTTAAAGTAAATTCTTAAATATGTATTTCAGAGAGGTAAGGAGTGGAATGTATTGGGTTTGCAAGGCAATGTTTTTGTAGTGGGGGGCTGCAGGGGTCATTTTTGTGAGAAGACACCAGAAGCTGCCCCTGTATCAGACACAGCCAGTTTCAGCAGGCTCCAAGATGGACCTGCTGCTGGCCAAAGCTGAGCCAATCAGCGATGTTGGTACTGCCTCTGGGAAAAAGTATTTAAGAAAGGGCCAAAAATGCTGCACAACAGCTGTGAGAGAGGAGTGAGAATATGTGAGAGGAACAACCCTGCAGACACCAAGGTCAGTGAAGAAGGATGGGGAGGAGGTGCTCCAGGTGCCAGAGCAGAGATTCCCCTGCAGCCCATGGTGAAGACCATGGTGAGGCAGGTTATCCCCCAGCAACCCATCGAGCTCCATGGTGGAGCAGATATCTACCTGCATGGGGAGGACCCCATGGTGGAGCAGACAGATGTGTCCTGAAGGATGCTGAAGCCCATGGACACCCCACTTTGGAGCAGGCTTCTGGCAGGAAATGTGGCCTGTAGTGGACCTACACCAGATCAGTGCATTCCTGAAGGACTGTATTTCATGGGAGGGATGCCATGCTGGAGTGGAGGAACAGCATGAGAAGTAAGGGATAGTAGAGACTAAATGTTATGTACTTACCACAGTCCCCATTTCCCATCCCCCTGCACTGCTCAGGGTGGGAAGAGGTAGAAAAGTCATGAGTGAATCTGAGCCTGGGAAAAAAAAGGGTGTGGAGAGAAATTGTTTTCAGTTTTGTTTTTATTTTTCACTGCCCCACTCTGTTATTAACTGGCAAAAAATTAAATTAATTTCCCCAAAGTTGAGTCTGTCTAGCCTGTGACAGTATCTGGTAACTGATCTCCCTGTCCTTATCTCAACCCATGACCTTTCATCTTACTTCCTCCCCTTTTCCTGCAGAGGAGTGGGAGTGAGAAAGCAGCTTGGTGGGTACCTGGTTGCTAGCCAAAGTCCACCTACCACTGTCACTAGGTCATTTTGTCCCACAATAAACATATTGTCTCTGCAGAACTTTTTATAGTATTTCAGAAGAGGAACTCCAAATGAATATTTCATTGCAAAATACTTCAACAATAGTCAACAAGCCATCATTCAAAACGTATTATATATAAAGACCAACTTCTTTTTTCTTGACTGCGACATATCTAGCTACCTTTACATTCATCACCACTGGGTATTTCTCATTTAAAACATCAATAATAAATAATATCTGCATCTAAATCTGGAGGTCCCTGAACCTTTTGAGTTAAAAAAATCCTTTGAGTTAAAATATCACTTTGGGGTGGAAGTAACTACTGCATATCGTATTTAAAATGGTGCGGCTATGAGAGCTGTTCTTCTTAATGTAAAGGAGTTTCATAAAGAAAAAAGATTTTTCAGTGTTTTTTACATGACTGAATTTGTTCTGGAAATACATCACAGCAGAACCCCTTAATTACTAATCAGGTCTCCTTCCACATGCCTTAAATAAACATATGGTTTACACACCAGTCACACCACTGATTTACAGTCTTTACTGATTTGCAGTTTATATTCATAGAATCATAGAATCATGAAGGTTGGAAACGACCCTTAAGATCAAGTCCAACCGCTAACCTATCACTGCCAAGTCCACCACTAAACCATATCATCAAGCACCACATTTACCCTTCTTTTAAATACCTCCAGGGATGGAGACTCCACCACCTCTCTGGGCAGCCTGTTCCAATGCCTGACAACCCTTTTGGTGAAAAAGTTTCTGCTAATATCCAACCTAAACTTCCCCTGGTGCAGCTTGAGGCCATTTCCTCTCATCCTAGCACTTGTTACTAGGGAGAAGAGACCAACCCCCACCTCGCTACAACCTCTTTCCAGGTAGTTGTAGAGAGCGATAAGGTCTCCCCTCAGCCTCCGCTTCTCCAGACAAAACAATCCCAGTTCCCTCAGCTGCTCCTCATAAGATTTGCCCTCTAGACATTTCACCAACTTTGTTGCCCTTCTCTGGACACGCTCCATCACCTCAATGTCCTTCTTGTACTGAGGGGCCTAAAACTGAACACAGTATCCAAGGTGTGGCCTCACCAGTGCCGAGTACAGGGGCACTATCACCTCCCTGCTCCTGCTGGCCACACTATTCCTGATACAAGTCAAGATGCTGTTGGCCTTCTTGGCCACCTGGGCAAACTGCTGGCTCACGTTCAGCCAGCTGTCAACCAACACCCCCAGGTCCTTTTCCTCCAGGCAGCTTTCCAGCCACACCTCCCCAAGCCTGTAGCGTCGCATGGGGTTGTTGTGACCAAAGTGCAGAACCCGGCACTTGGCCTTGTTGAATCTCATACCGTTGGCTCCGGCCCAATGATCCAGCCTGTCCAGGTCCCTCTGTAGGGCCTTCCTACCCTCCAGCAGATCAACACTTCCACCCAGCTTGGTGTCATATACAAACTTACTGAGGGTGCACTCCATCCCCTCATCCAGATCATCAATGAAGATATTGAACAGGACCGGCCCCAACACTGAGCCCTGGGGAACACCACTTGTGACTGGCTGCCAACTGGATTTGACTCCATTCACCACCACTCTCTGGGCTCGGCCGTCCAGCCAGTTTTTAACCCAGCGCAGAGAGCACTCGTCCAAGCCGTGAGCAGCCAGCTTCTCCAGCAGAATGCTGTGGGAGACAGTGTCAAAGGCCTTTCTAAAGTCCAAGCAGACAACATCCACAGCCTTCCCCTCATCCACTAAGCAGGTCACCTTGTCATAGAAGGAGACCAGGTTAGTGAGGCATGACGTCCCTTTCATAAACCCATGCTGGCCGATCCCGATCCCCTGGTGTCCCACATGTGCTGCATAATGGCATTCAAGATGATCTGCTCCATGATTCCTTCAATATATAGAATAATCTCTTGCATCTTTAATCATAAGCATTAAAGTGCATGCTTTGTAAAACATTTAGGGCCCTTGAGAACCTTGTGCTTCTGATGAGTCAGAACAGGAAAAATAAAAAAGAAATTAAAGCATGGTAAGCACCACATATGGGTTCCTACTCTTCTTTTAATTTAGTATTTTTGATACAGTAAGAGATTTCCTGCCACCTCCCCATGTAAATATAAGAGTTTCTTCTGTGTAATGATTCCAGCACAGCGATCTTTCTGCTTATATTTCTATAGAGTTCACTTAAAATCCTAAACTGCTGTCAACATTTTACTTGCCAGTTCTATTTCTATTCTCTTCCTTTTCAAGAATACTATGCTTTTATCTTGAATTTCCCAACTTTTGCCTTGCTGAATGTCATCTTTTTCCCTTCTTTTCCAAGTTCCTATTAGATTTCTTACATACCATTGTACTGGATGTTTGAATTGGATATTTAACATCATACCAGTTTATAGAAATTAACATTAGACATATTTTGTTCTTAGAAATTAAAGCTTAAGTTATGAGTAACACATGAAAATAAGGTCAAAATAGTTGCATATCTTTTCCATAAATGCACAACTGATTGAGAAATAATTACTAGATGTCTAATGTTAATTAGACATGTGGAATAACTGCCTGACATAATGAAAGGCTTCAGCCTGTACTTTTGACTGTAGTGCTCATTCAAGTCAGTGGGAAAAAGTCTGTTGACAGCAGTGCAAAACATACTGACCCATGTTGGTTTGTTGATGCCTCAACTAAAGAAGATCAGCACTGTAGCACAAGAAATAACAGATGTCAGGCCCACCCCACTGGTACCTCTTTTCTCTGACAAATGTACCTGTTATAGCTTTTTACACAATGCAAAATATTTCTATCCTCATGTTCAACCATCTCTTTTGCCTTTGCATTTAAAGAATAGTGGCATGACTCCATCTACATCTTCTGTTCTCTGCACCTTCACCCAGGAATAAACTCATATTCTCCTCCCAGTCCCAGAGAGTTAAACAGTATTTTCTAATCTGGAATAATACTTAAGGGTCTCTTCCCTTGAACCACATGGCTCCATAAAACTAATACTTGTTTATTCACAACCTCTTTTAAAGTACCTTCAATTAGAACATCATGACTCTTCATCTTTACATGTTAGGCCCTGGTAAAATTAAACAAAAACCTTCGTAACAGTTATGCTAAAACTTTTCTGGTTAAGAGTACCGTTTTCTAATTTCTCATAGCCTGTATTTGTAATTATTATTGTTGTCATCCATCATGACTTATTTGAAAAATGTGCCTAATTTCAGGTTACATGAAACAGATGTCTTTAGAGGTGCATCATTGTTTTTTTTTTCAGCCAGTACCTGAAGTTTTCTTGTTTTGTTTGGATGCTGAGCCATCAAAATACACCAAAAGGTGTGTCTATAAATGTCATGGTAGCTTAAGGATCAAGCTTGTCCTCCAGCTCAGACTTCTTGGTATTTTTTCTGTGCTGACTTTCATTAAGGTGGCAGGATGGAGCTGGCCAACTCTTTCTATAGAAAGAGAAATTAGGTGAAGAAATTAAGGCAAAAGTAAACAGTTCACACCTGAGCTGTGACAGTAAGGTGATGTAAGTGGTCTGAGCCACTGTAGCCAAGAAAATAGGACTTCTGTGACTGCTTGTAGAAGGCCCCCAGCTGTGCACTGACCCAGCAGTGCAGGGGCTCCACCTCGCCATGGCCTGTGCTGGGTGTCACTGGTTTAACCCCTGTGCTGGTACCAGTGGCTGCTGCCTCCCCTGCTCCAGCTTCAGATCTGGGCATGGACCCACTGGGGAGTGGGTGACACCTCCTCCCCACATCCCTCCACACCCTCCTCCCCTATCACTGCCTGAAAGCCATAGCCCTTTGTAGGGGGTCCTGGTGAAGCTGGGGGCCACCACCAGGTGCAGCTTCCAATCTGGGAGAAGGAAGTGAGATGTGACAGGGAAACATGAAACAAAAGCAAAATGCAAGCCTGATCTAGAAGAAATAATCAACCCCCTACTTCTCCTGGCAAAGAGAAAGAGGAAAGCCCTAGCAGGCACATCCTGCTCTTCCAGCAAAGCCATCAAGGTGACAGATCATTGCAGTCTGCCCTCATTCTTCCTCCTTCTGGGGCTGCTAATGTTAAGACCCCTGGGACATGGGAAGGGAGAGCACATCATCAGGAGCAAGTGATTTTTCTCTCTAGTTTTCTTTTCTCTTTTCTTTTCTTTTCTTTTTTTTTTCTTTTTTCTTTTCTTTTCTAAAACTAGTTAGGTGTGTTACTGAAGTTTCTTTGAATTTATTTGGATTATTAATGAATATTAGTGTAACTGAATTAATACTTTGGGCTGTTAGATTGTTAAAACATCAGTTGGGCTAATAATACACACTTAGCCCTATATACATGGTTTGTGCCCTTTTGTTTATAACAAACCCATGATGTATCATTATTTATTTCTGAGAATTTGAGTCTGGTCTTGACCACAGCTGCTAAAACAGTCTAAACTTAATCTGGGTAGGTGTTGATGTATATAAGGATAGGATGGCTGCTAAAACAGTCTAAACTTAATCTGGGTAGGTGTTGATGTATATAAGGATAGGATGGCAGGACTGGATTGTCTTTACTCAGTTGTATGTCCTTCTGTTTGAAGTGGTATACAACGCAATTTTCAGGCAGTATCAGAAGCTTAGCTGACCAAATAACTTGGTTAGGATTGCTGCCTTGTTTTTTCCTTTGGTGTTACAAAGGTGTTTTTTTTCTCTTGCTCATGTGCATTCGTGTATTATATTATGCATGGAAGTCACTGACTGTAGCTATTTTTACCTATTATATATCTTTTCCTTTCTTTGTTGTATTACTCCATCCCATGCCTTTAATATTAAAAGTGCATGTTTTTTGCAGCAAACATAAAAGCATATATTTCACACTTCAGTGCACTGAACAATAGTTAATAGCATTCTGATTTAGTCTTACATTTGAATAAGCTTAATTGTATTCTTATTTTAAGCAAGTTGCAGTATTAAAGAAACTCATTAAGGTTGTACTTACCTCTTCCTCAGGGAAGGCTCAGCCATATTTCTCCAATTACATTAATCAGCATGACAGAAATACTAAAGATCTACTTCACATGGTGTCGTTGTCCTCCCATAAAATGGGTCCCAGAAACTAAAATATATAGGGAAGTTATTCTTTGGATAACTTTTATTTGCAGCAGTACTGGATTTTATTTTTAATTAGAGAATGCAATGTTTGAGAGCTGTCAGTGTGGCGCCTCCTACAGTCTCAAGTCTTCTCTTTATAAATATTAAATGTATAATGCTGGAAGTAGGTACTCACAATTTCATAGCTTGTGAACATCAGCCATGGAGAAAACACCTTTAAATCTCAGAACTGTATGTCAGATGCATACATCTTACAAGGGGAAAAGCTTGAAAATTATCTTGAGTACCTAATTTATTCCAAACTTTAATTAGTAAAACTTTAAAATAAAATGTGTTTTTTGGTGTCTCCAAGGGAGTCTGGTATTTAAGCCCTTCTGTTCTCAGTATAGAATCATAGAATGCTTTGGGTTGGAAGGGACCTTTAGAGGTCATCTAGTCCAACCCCCCTGCAGTGAGCAGGGACATCTTCAACTAGATTAGGTTGCTCAGAGCCCCGTCCAGCCTGACCTCGAATGTTTCCAGGGATGGGGCATCTACCACCTCTCTTGGCAACCTGTTCCAGTGTTTTACCACCCTCATAGTAAGATTTTTTTTTTAATATCCAGTCTAAATCTACCTTCTCTTAGTTTAAAACCATTAACCCTTGTCCTGTCACAACAGGTCTTGCTAAAGAGGTTGCTCCCGTATTTCCTGTAGTCCTCTTTAAGTACTGGAAGGCTGAAATAAGATCTCTCCACAAACTTCCCTTCTCCAGGCTGAACAACCCAAGTTGTCTCAGCCTTTCTTCAAAGGAGAGGTGCTCCAGCCCTCGGATCATTTTTGTGGCCCTCCTCCAGACCCGCTCCAACAGGTCCATGTCCTTCTTGTTCTCAAAGCACCAGAGTATGACAAAGCCTAAAACACTTCTAAACCTGATCTGCTGAATCTTTTCCTCACCTGAATGGAGAGCTGTAGTATTCTTTGAGGATGACCTTTTAAGTTTTTGTGAATCCTAATGTTTCCCAACATCACAGAATTTTGTAACTTAAAGCCAGTTCTAAATGTCTCCCTTCAAGAACCCAGATACCTGTATTATCTGAGTAACAGTACACAGGAGAAGTAAAAGCTGACATTAACAACACTGCTTATACGGGTTGCTTTCCCCACTGCACAAAGGGAAGCATTTTTCTTTGCTTTATGCTCTTGTAACAGGCACTGGCTGTCAAAATGTCAAAAGCAGAGACTGAATTCATTTCTGTTCATGATCTGTTTTGAGATTCTCAGTTGAAAAGTTTAGCACAAGGGAAAGTTCATGCTGCTTTCAAGGGAGAAATATGACCTACTCTGGTTTTGTGTGAATTGTAAGCATCACTGTAAGTACTTTGTCAGGTGAGAGTCCTACTCTTCACAAAATGGGGGAGGCATCTGTATTAATATCATCTTCATAAAAGTTTATGAAATACAATTAATTTTGCCAGACATGTTTTTCCTTGTCTGGTAATGACCAGAGAAATAAGAAAACCTTGTAAAAAGAATTATTTTCCTTTAAGACCAGATTTTTGTCAATTAAAGTTTTCAGTGAAGGCAGCTTAAAAGAGCTGAGAGTTTAGCTCCTAAGCACTCCTACTCACACAGAACAACACATATTTTGTAATTACTTTTACTTTGTAACGTCAGCAAATAAACGTAGTCCCTTGGTGTTTGATTATATGAGGACAGTAAAATCCATAAAGAAGAGACAGTACGTTGCTTGTGTTACAGGACTCATTATCATATCTGTTGATAGAATTATTTTCACTGGACATCTCTGAACAAGATATAAAAGGTGATGTGGTGGTAGGGAGATGTGTGGGGAAACAGTGGCATGGGCATAACATCTGGCCTAGTAAGGTTGTTCTAAAATGAACATGCATCTGATTGAGGAAGCTGGCTATATACAGAATTATTAGTTGATTCAACAACCATAAATTATTTTAATCTAAAGATAAAAAAAGAAAACAAATGTATATTCTACTGAGACTATATACTAATCACAATGTTATTGGAAGTAATGTTAAATTTGCATGATAAGATCACAATTATAGCCTGAAGGTTTTAGATAAATACAGACAAATTTCCACAATAACCTGTTAGTTTTTTCCTATTGGTATGTTGTTTTTCCTTAGAAGCATAGGCGATCAGGGTTTGTATTGCTGTTTTTTAAATAAATAAGTAAATACAGTCAAATTATGTACTTCTTATTGGGTAGAGATTGCTGGAAAACAATAAACTGTTCAACAATATAATGCTGCATATCTGTCTGATTTTTGCATGTATTGATTCAATATTACAGTCATCTCGATAACTATCAATTTGAGATTGACATAATATTGACGTGTCAGTTTTTCAAGGTAAATTTTTGAGAAGAAAGATGAAGAGCAGACTGTGTCAAAGCAAAGATTTTTAAAAATATATATTTATACCTTTGGTTTTTTAATGAATGTTTTAGGTTGTTTTTTTTGAATAGTTTTGAGGTTGATGGCATTGGTTGGTGAACCTGTAGTGAAGAATAAGGTGTCCACCTCAACTAAGTTAGGTATTCCAGTGGTGCTTACTGCTGTTTCAGTTTCACCAACCTTTTCATTGAAAACCTCTTTATAGCTTCAGCTCCTACTGAAGGTAGCTACATGCCCATCTATGAATATTTTAGTTCTAGTCCGAAACTACTATAACATTCAGTTGAGTGCCTAGTAAAATTTAACATTTCTAAGAAGTTATATTTCATTACATATTGAAAATTTCATTATATGTATTAATTATAAATTCTATTATATATACATATTTCCTCAGACAGAATACCACCAAGTTTTTTTTCCCAGTGGCTTACACTGTTGGTGTGGGCTTCATTCAAGGTAAGAAGTAGATTCCTTATGAAATCACCTACTTCTGTTTACTTCTGTTTTCATCCTCTTCTTGATCTTGATCAGTTGAGCTCTTCTTTTGCTAAGTCACATGGTCCGACCACATCACAACTATGACACAAAATTCTCTCTTTTGTTTGTGCACAAAGTAGCACACCTGACCAACACCCAGTATGTTCTATACATAAATTCATTCTATAGAAAATGCTGACCACTGAACAGGAGGAAGCAGAAGCAAGCCATAATATTTTTATGCTGTGAGAAAGAGTGGATCCGAACTCCAGAGATAATTGTCTATATGGTTCAGCAGAGTTTGACCAGAATCTTCTTTTTACAAGCAAACTGCTGATTATATTCCATGTGTTTTAGGAATATAATAATATGGTTCTCCAACTGTGTTATAGCGTGCTCAGTAGCTCTAATGAATAAATACAGTACACATACACTGTAGGGAGGGGACTGGATCACCAGCTAGAGCTGATTGCTGAATAACATATCTGTGTTTATTTTTCAGTGTATCTTAATCTTATTTCACTTTTTGACTTTGTACTGTCTTCTTACAGAAACTGTAATGAGTAGGTGCGCATATTCTGAATGGTATGAATCCTATTTGATTAGTATGGTAAATATTTAATACTTTTTTTCTGACAACAACTGGGGCCAGATTATACTAATGCACAACACATTAGTAAAAGGACTTGATTGCAGTTCATGTTTTTGCCTTAATTCTGTGAGTCCTAGACTTCCAACGCTGAAGCCATTCAGGTCAAGTCAAGGAGAAACTGGCTATGCTAGCTGGGCCTATTGTGCATCTGAAGTATACGTTTCAGTTCTATGCATGAAGGTCAGGTCAAGCAAGTAGGAAGGTCAATTTTCCCTTGTTAAGTATCCGTTAGACTCCTCTGCACCATAGGGAATATATTGCATAAGATGGTTTGTTGTGCTAAATTGTGGCTGTCCTGAAGACAACACAGGACCTTAAACTTACATGGCTCAAGGGAAGTGCTTTTAATTCCAGTTACCTCGGCAGGATAGCTGTTACCTGTTTACTTACTTGTGAGAAAGGACTTACCTGGGTTTGGTATATAGTTTAGTATCATTCTCTGACAGAAGCAAAGGATGTACGTTTAACACTTCTGCTTACTTCTAGCAGACTAGTTTGGGCAGTTTATTAGTTTTGGAAAATTGTATTCTCTGACGTTGTCTTTTTCTCATTTTATTGAGTAAAGAACCTAAGTACTTAAAACAACAAAGAGGATAATAAAGGTGAATGCTAAAATACTGTTGTAGATCTAGAAGTTCAAGAATGGAAATAGCAAATGGAAGGAGGATGGCTGTTAGAGTGCTCCCTTGAGCAAAAATTGGTGATCCTCTGTACTTCTCACCAATATTTCTTCTACTGTGTAAATGACTCAGGATCCTTTTCCTCATTCTCACCTCTCTTTTTTTCTTCTGCAAATGACCAGACATCTTTCAAAATCTCTTTGTAAGATATTGAACTAAATAAACTCCTCTTACTGAGTTAAATAATGGCTCATTGCCTTTCAGTATCAGATATGCTTTTCAGCCATTAAACATTCTTGCATTCTTCTCTGAAGTTTTTCCTGTTTATTACCACCTTGAGCTGTGAACACTAGAACAGAATACAACATTCCAATAACGATTATTCCACTGTGAAAAACAATGCTAATGTAACATGTCCAGTCTTGCTAATATTTTACAGTTTGTACGTCCAAGGATCACTTGCTTTCTTTTGGGCCAAACCTTGTTTCCAATCAGCCTGGATATGAAAAGGAGAATTTGATCATGTTTTGTATTTTATGTTCCCATGACCATTAGGGAAGGGTAGATCTTAATTATCTGTACACTTCCATGTCAATCACCAGAATGAATTAGTTGACTTTTATGTCTTAATATATATGTATTTGCTATCAAGTGTTATTTGGCTGTACAAATATTTATCCGTCATAGCGTTGACCGGATTAGCATAATCTGACAACTAATCAATATTTGTCTGAACTGTAGAGTCCTGACAGCTAATCCTAAATAGCATAATTGGATGGAGAACCATGAAAAATATTTATATTATATTTATATTCATATGATATGATACTTCCAAAGTTCTGTATATGTTGTACTGAGTTTCCAAGACTGACAATTTCAGATTAACTGTTAGGATCCCAGAATTTCAACTGAACAGAAATTTGTTCAAGTACAAATCAGTAAGTGGAAGGAATACTTACTGCTAATGTAAACTTATAATACCAAGGTTCTGCATAGCAAATCCAATAAAAGGATCTTTTATTTTAAGAAGACCTTGAGGATCAGGAGATTAGAGAAAATGTTATTTTTATTAAATTAGAACTGTTTGGCAACATTTATAATTTTTAACGAGAAGTCTTTTATGTCCAGAAAGAAATGAGGGAAGGGTGATTATAAAAAGAGAAGACAAATAAAAGTGGAAAATGAGAAGATGGAAGAAAGGGAGGAGATAATTAATTAAAAATAAAGATACCATAGCAATACTTATCCAAATGGTTAGGGCGGTCACTTAAAATGATGGAGAACAAGATCTCTTTCTCTCTCATTTTTAATGAGAAATTCCATCTAGATAAACTTGTCCACAGATTAATCAAATTTCTTTTTATATATGTTTAATGGAAAAGCTTTCTTGTATTTAATTAAAATATACCTACCATTTTTATTTGGGATGATGAATCCCCCTTTGACTCAACATCTGAACAGTTCTGAAATATTGAGGATTCTATCTCTATAGTATCAGGAACTAAACTCTTGCTTCTTTATACTGTTGAGCTAAAGCATTTTGAAATATTTTTTGACAAAAAGATTAAAAATTCACATCTCAGGACCTTCCTTGCTGGAAATACATATAGTTTACTATTGTGGATTAAAACTGTTCCAGTGGTAATTTCTTCCTTTTTTTGTAACTACTAAAAATGTTTAATTAAAAAAACATCCCCATAAGTCTTTACTTGAGGTTAAGCTAGAATGAGTCTTCCTTATTGTGCATATGTATGATACTTCTAGGCCTAAGGGCTGTTCTGTAAATTATTTTCAAAATATCTTGTAAAAGTAAATGTCAGAGATTACAAATTGAATAACAAACCGGCATGCACATGTGTACACTTGTAACTATTTGTCAGATTTAATAAAGATACAGCTAGACCAGAATTTGTATAACCTTAACCTTAAATTCACTGCTTCAATACTGAACCTAATCCAGTTTTCATTAACTTGAATACTCAAATCAAGTATCTCATTATTTTTATCAAAAGGAACCAAAACAGTATCAAGCCTGCTGTCAGACATTATGTTTTAAAATCTTTCCTTTAAGAATCCAATTGTTTTTATATAGTTGTAACTTTTAACAGAGAGGAAGTAAAATAAAATTTCTACTTCTTCAAATCAGATAAATTGTCTTACAAACAAAAAATTCACCAAAATGTTCAGTAGTACCCAGCATTTCCCTACTAGTTTTCTTCCTGTTAGAGTGGTACTAATATTGTCTCAGCAAAGGTGAGTAAGAACCAAACTTTCAGGTCCTGACACCTTCCATTTTGAAAACTTTTGTCACAAGTCATCATTAACCCTAAATTCTACATCTGAGTTCTATCTTTACTTTTTGTAAATTCAGAGGCATTAAAAAAGACCTTAACAAAACTCTCTGAAACCATGGAAATCCCTCCGTAGAGCACAGCTCAAAACTCTATTCTATCTTGAGTTTAGTATGCCCTTTGCTTACTGTGACTGACACAGTAACTTCAAGGGTAGTAACCTCAGATATAAATTTACTAAAACTCATCATTCTAGACAATATTGTACTATGATATATGTAATACAGACTCCAATAAATACAGTGAGACCACATGTCTCCCAAGACAGGACAGTATTTGGTATTCTCTGCTGATTTTAGTACATGTTAAAACATCTATATTTTATAATGTCTTTCATGTTAATTAAGCTATAAATATAATTAAATAGGGTTAATGTGTTCTAAGAATGTTTCTTATCTGTGCAGATGTCTGTCTTTTCTAAGGTATTTAATGAAACTTTAGTTAATTCTCTCAACAGTGCAAGAATGAGGTTCTATTATTATTATTATTTCTGCATTTAGGTAGTATTTCCAAACATTTGCTACCCCAGGGAAGCATCCTGTCATACCCCTTGAGTTAGATGATGTGATGATGGTTACCTTGTTGCTTACTGTTAAGCCTTTATGCTGTGCTAGTCTTGAAAAATTTAACATCATATTCTAAGGTATACAATATGACAGAAGAAAATTAGCTAGGAAACCAAGTCTATGCTCATTTTCATATTAATTAGGGATTTCTTTTCCAAGATATGCCAAAAGAGAGTCTGAATTTTGTCTGACCTATCAAGTGCCTGCCATCCCTTGTCTTTGAGTAAAATTAGATAAATAAAATTAGATATGTACGATTTAAAAAATAAAGTAATTTGACAAATATGATCAGAAGAATAAGTTTTCTTTTGTTAAATATAAGCAGGCTGTGTGGCTAATCTGAACAACAAACACATATGTCTGTTCATGAATGTAACATTCTGCAAAATGCTGGAGGGACAGATATAATGGGAGAATTTTTAGATTAAAATAATTCTTCAAATAGCCTGTGAGAGTCTATAACTAGACTTTTCTGTCAAGCAAATTTTAAAGTATGTACCCAAGCTTATGCAGAAGAACAGTTATTCTGACTTCCAAAGGGCCAGAATATCATTCCCCAATCTGCTGAAAAGGTCTAGAAGACACTTTTTCTCACCTAAGAAGCAATCTAGTGTGAAAGAAAATTGCTGCTACTTAGAGAAGTTACATTGTAGATCTTTTACACATTTCTTTTAATATTTTTCTGCAGAAAATGTCAAATCTGATTCCCCACACAAAAAAGTAGAAAAAATGGTAAATAATGCTGCATCTTGGTACAATGTGTTAGTAACACCTTTCTAGTAAAAATATGAGAAAATTGAGTTTACATAGGCTCACAGACAGATAAATAAGGTTCTGCAGTGATCTCGCCCAATGAAAATGAAAATATGAATGGGGCTGTATAAGGTAAGGATGACTGAAGTCAAGCAATAATCTACAAATGAGAATATGAAATATTGAGAAGGTATCAAATATAATGTTCAAAATTTAATTCAGAATCCCCAAACAAATCAAGTTCCTTACTGTGATCATAGACATCGTTCATCAACATCAAGCAGTTGTTAGATAGCAACATTACATTCACAGTCTTCTAAGAACTTGTCCAAAGTAGCACTGATTGTGTGTAATTTTTCAGTTATAGGTAACATAACTGATAAACAGTTTTACTGAATAACTATTCCTGCCTTTGGTTAAGAAGGAAAGCCTGTTTGGGGGTTTTAGCTGTTACTCTAACTAATCAACCTTTTAAATTCCCAAGACCAGATTAACAGAAAACACTATTCTTACTTTGATGCAAAGACATTAGTTCACCAGGCCATGAGAATATACCATTCTTATCACTCAGGACCTGTTAGCTACATGAACTTAGCCCTGAATATATAATTTATCTTCCTGAAGTCTTTGAAAGCAGTTGAAAAATAAACTTCAGTTTTATTTTTCTTCATGTGCCCTCTGCTAATTCATACACTGGATGGCACATCTTACTGTCAGAGTTCATATTGAACTGAAAATTTAACGAGTTCTGTGATGCATTGAGTTTATTTTTGCTGCTAATTTTTGTTATATATTATCTCCAGTACTCATTTATGTTTGGGTGTGGCTGGGTGATTATTTTATGCACTACATAGTTGCTGTTACGTTACATCATTTAAAGTACTTGAAGTATATGACCAATGTGCACATAAGGATATTGGGTTAGAAAGTGTAAAGTCACATCTGACTTCAGGCTTCAGAATCTGAAGCTGCAAATCTAAAAAGAACTTTACCCTCAGCCTCTCAGAAAAATCATCTTTTAAATTGCAGGAATTTACATTGCACACTAAATTCTGAAGTTTTACTGACTACCTACAAATCAGATTTCATTCCTCATTAAAAACTTCATGCAAAACAGATGCAGTTACAAAGCAAGTGAGTATATTACAAGAATGTGTATTTTTGTAGCTGACATCATGTTATTTTAATAAAGCAATTCTGCAGTAACTAGCTGGGCGTTTATCCTTGGTAGTTTTTACTTAAGGATAAGTTGAGATCAATGACCACACAAATAACTGTGGCTAAAAAGCATATATTAAAGTTGCTTTTCTTTTCAATTTTATTTGGGGTCATGGACAGAACAGTACTATATTTAATTCATTTATAATGCATATAAACAATAACACTGTATCTCAGCAGAGGAGCTGAAAAATATTTTTCATGTATACTTAAGTTTTGATAAATTCTATGTCTAATTTCTGTGAAGATCTATTTGCCCAATTTAAAATTAATCTTACTACAGTTTACTGTGTTAATATTAATTTTGGGGTGGGATCATTCTCCCAGAGTTTTCATACCTAGGCGCAAGTGCCTCAGTTTTTTTCCGGGAAACTCTTAGCCAATCTTTTTAGTCTACAGGTATCTGATACTGTCCAAACCAATTTGCACCAGATACTGTGTTTTGTGCAGATAGGTAGTAAAAGGAAGACTTTTGCATGTTTTGGGTCATGAATTTAAACCAGCTGTTTTTTGATTACAGTTTAGTGAGTCGTATTTCATGATTAGCTGAGAGAATTCTTCCACAAGATTTCACTATGTCTTGGTCTATGCCTCTAAGGCGTTAATGCACCTAGTTAAATCTGCAGTGTTCTGAGCTGTTCTTAAGAAAACAAAACAACACAACACAAAAAACCACAATGGTTCTTTGTTTCAATGCATTACAAGGGACAGTACCAAAATCCCAAATCCATTTCTTAGGTCTACACATCCAAAGCTTATTCATTGTCAAATCTGTGTTTGATTGCCTCACTACTTCTCTGTTTTTCTTCATCTTCTTTTTTTTTTTTTTTCCCCCTCTCATTTTCATTTCCCAAAGACACTCAAAACAGAACAAAAACTATGAAATGTTCCTGTCCCATTGTGTTTTACAGGTGTTCTTCTTGACCATGATACATATTTATCTCACACACCTCATTCTGGGGCTGTTGCCAGTGATGTACTATTTATGATGAAACTGGTCACTAGTTTCCTCCACTGAATTCTGGGCACTCATTTAGCTTTTTCAAGTCTAAATGTCTATGCTTTAAAACACTTTCCCCAAGACACAATAGCAACAAAACAGCGCTTCTCACAGAAGGGTATGTTTGCCTGTGGGAAGACTGCTTTTCAAAGTCACTTTAAATGTGAACATGCCAGAAATGTTAATATTTGCATATATATATATATATTAAAAAATCCCCTGGGTTTTTACCTATCCATAATAAGAATTTTCAACAGCTTTTCCAAGTCATGAATGCATGAATAATTACTTTTTTATATATCCAATGTGAAATGGATAACTTATGTGCAGACACTGAAAGAATCCTGGGCATTGTACCCACCCAATTTGTCTGGGGCTAGACGCCTATGTTGTCTGATGGAAATCTGACTGGAACTGCGTTTGTTTAAAACGAGACTCTGGTCCTTTTGTGCACTCTGTCATAGCGTTACATTTTTTATTTCTCTTCTGTGAACCAAAGTCAATTTTCTATACTAAGACGTATCAAAGTCATGGCTATGTTGCCTATATAGCAATGCCTTTTGAACCTGGTATGGTTTTCAAATGGAGTAAAGGGGAAGAGCTCATTTAGATGAAACTGTGCAAGGGTTAGTCATAATATCACCACTGATTGCTTTTCATCTGAAGAAGAGATAACCCCTGGGTTCTCTGAGCTGTGAAGCAGTAGGAGGATGTTTGCGTACCCTAATGCCCCTTTCCCACTGATCTAAAAAAGGTAAAGACAATTCACATGTTGGGACAATTCTTGGCCTTTCAGAACAAACCTGAACAGAAATAATTTAAATACTACACTGATTACATTCTAGTTAATGGCAGAATAGAAGTTCAGTGACAGTTATATAATTTGGGTGGAAAGAAAATTGCTTTTATTTATGATTTCCATGACATTTTTCACTAGATTGTACTGATCTATATGTCTAATAAATAAAGTTACATCTGTAGTGTAAACAGAGGGTTTTTTTGTGAGTTTTTTTTTTTTTTTTTTTTTTTAAGTAATTGAGGTCCATTTATTTTTAAACAGTGTACTGGTTTTGGCTGGGAGTGAGTTAGTTTTCTTCATAGTAGCTTACATCATGTTATGGTTTAGATTTGTGATGAAAACAGCATTGATAAAATGGGGTTTTTTTAGTTATTGCTGAACAACACTCGCACAGAATCAAGGCCTTTTCTGTTTCCTATGCTGTTCTACCAGTGGGTAGGCTGGGGGTGCACAAGCTGTTGGGAGGGGACACAGCTGGGACAGCTGACTCCAGCCGACCAAAGGGGTCATATGCCACACCATATAACACCCAGCTCAGCAATAAAAGCTATGGGGAAAAATGAGGAAGGGGGATTGTTCAGTGTTACGGTGATTGTCTTCCGAAATAACTGTTATGCGTGATGGAGCCCTGTTTTCCTGGAGACAGCTGAACACCTGCCTGCCCATGGGAAGCAGGGAATTAATTCCTTATTTTGCTTTGCTTGCATGAGTGGCTTTGCTTTACTGATTAAACTGTCCTTATCTCAACCCATGAGTTTTCTCACTTTTACCCTTCCAAGTCTCTCCTCCATCCCAGCAGGGGGGAGTAAGCGAGTGGCTGTGTCGGGCCTAGCTGCCTACAGGGGTTAAACCATGACAAACAGAAATGAGGATCAGTGAAGGATGCTTTTAGTAAATTGTTCCCCCACTCCCCTCGCCATTCTTCTTTATGGATAGCAATGCCTCCTGCTTGTAGCTGTTGGTCCTGCAGCTGCTGACAACCTTCAGCCAAGTATTTGAGCTTTACATAAGAGCTGTTCAATGAAGGGCACAAGGCTTCCTCCTTTCATCAAGCAATTTCTATGTCTGGAGCTTTAAGATATGGAATCTTGCAGTCATAATTTCTAACCAGAACTGGTGCTATGGTTATAATCCTAAGTGTTTGTGCTCAGCATCCCAGCTAGGACTGTGAGCGTCATGTTTTAGTAAAACGATCCATAGTAGTGTATAAATATAGCAACAACTATTGATATTTCTCTGGACATTTATGGGTGAGCTTATATCTATATCAAATTTCTTAACATGCCAGTCAGCATCTACTTTCGAGCACTGTGGTTTTCTAACAGCCATTATTATTAAAAAAAAAACTTAAAAATATTACCCAGGATAAGGTAAACTTCGCTCATTGTGGACACTGGTTAATAATAGGTTTGAAAGGAGAGGAAAAAAATCTTATGCAGCAAAACCAGGCAAAGAATTTTCCTTGTTTGGGAAACCTAGTGTTGCATGGAAATACCTGTACAGGTCATGGACATGCTGGTTCTAGGCACAGTGTTAAAGGTTTTTTTCTAACCTTTCAGGAGGATGGCAAACTGCAGCACTGAGCCCTCCCAACAGTGTGCTTCATCTCAGTATAACCCACATGGACAGATTAATTTTAAAGTCTATTTTTAACTGTATAATTATATTTATGTAGTGATATATGTTCATGATTTGAAATAAATTTAATATTTCTGGAATGAAAGAAAGATATACCAAAATTAATGAACTGATCACCTATTGGATTGAGCAGAACACTCATAAGATTTATTGATTTTTCCACTCTTTTTTTTCTGCCAAATTCCACTTTAAAAACTGTTTTGCAGGGGATATATAGTATGTCAGCTTATTGTGATAATTTACTTTGGAAATTCTAAGTCACTGCCAGGGCACTGTGCTCCTGTGTTGGGGGCTCCCCAGGGGTCGGTCAGGTCAGGGCCTGGCAGCCAGGTCCCGTCCCACCACCCCAGCCAGGAGCAGGTCAGCTGGGGCGCACCAGGGCAGCTCCAGACCTGAGCATCAGGCAACTCCCTGGGGATAGGCTAGGATGAGTCTGGGTCAGGACATGGGCCCACAGGTGGGCCTGGCTCAGCAGGACCCATGGCTGGGCAGGGCAAAACTGTAGGGAGCTGGAAACCAGCCCTGCTACAGTGTCTCTGGAGTAGGGATTGATGGCCCCAGTGGGTTGATACGGGGTCCTTGGCCATGGGCAAGGTAGGGGGAGCCCTGAGGCAGAGGTGCCCTCAGGGCCCTGGCAGTCATCCTAGAGACGTAGCTTGTTAGTAAGTGCCTTCATAATAGTAAACTTTTCAATAGCTGCCAAAAATATAGTATTTCATTGTGATATTCTATTTTACATCCTGTAAGTCTCCTGTATGGTCACTTAAAATCATTAGTACTTCACATCTGACCTAGTGATAATATTTGTTTGAGTGAATAGAGGTAAAATCAGAGTTATGCTGCTCAGAACACACAGGGCAGATGCCAAAATACAATTGTTAAGTGGGAAAACATCAATTACGTAAACAAAAAATCAAACATCATTAGAAGCAGCAGTAATCTAAGGAGAGTTCTTCCTTAGCACAGTTAAATGTAATTGTAATAAAAAATTATAGGTGATTGTTGAAAGTATTTGTTGGGATACTAAATATTGAAATGAATAGATTATCATTATGAGTATGGTTTGAATCTTCTGGTATTTGCTCACAATCTACGATAATGGTTTTAATGCAGCCATATGCATAGCTGTCTATATAAGAACATTTATAGGAAGTCTGCCTTGAAAAGCAGTGACTTAGAGGTTTAATATTCTTTGGAGATATATTCCTCAGACTGAGTGAACTGCTGGGGCACCAAACACTAATGAAATCCTTAGAAAAAGAGAAACAGGTAGTGGACGGAGAAAGCAATCATGCTTTTCCTTCTGTAGCACTTTAATCAACAGCCTCTAGAACACTGCCCTTGCTTCTGGCGCCAGCTCACTGAAATGAATAGGAAACTCTTGGAAAACATTTATACTAGAAACACACATACAGTCCACAGCACAGTGGGAAAAGCTGTATTATCTGCGACTTTGGGAGTGTGACCTATTTTCCCTACTAAGTAGGCCTCAGCAAATTCCTCTGGTCACTCTGTTTATAGACCTCTGAAAAGATGTGAAAAGCTTGAGTTTGAAGTCAAAGAAATTTAAGCTTGAAATAGGTGCAATTTCCTAAAAAGAAGGATAATTCGTCACCAGATTAGGTTAAATGGGGAGAGAAAAAACTCATATTGGCTACACTTGGGAGTTCACAGACATCTGAGAGGTTTGCATTAAGCCAAGTTAGTTTTGTCAGGACTGCCATAAGAGTTATGAACCTAAGCCCAGCGTCAGTGTGTTGGATCCTGCAGCATTACTCAAGTAATACAAAACCATTAATCTAGTAACAGTATAAGCTCCATCACAGTAGACATAGTCCCCCGCAGCCCATGGAAAATGATGGTGGAACAGATATCTGCACCACAGCCTGTGGGGAACCCCACACCAGAGCAGATGGTTATGTCCTTAAGGGAGCTGCAGCCCGTAGAGAGTGCACACAAGAAGAGACTCCTGGCAAGAGCTGCAGCCCATGGAGGGCTCTTGCTGTAGCAGTCTGTTCCTGACAGACTGCAGTCCCTGGAAAGGACCCGTGCTGAAGTAGTCCTTGAAAGACTGTAGCTTGTGAAAAGGACCCACACAGGGAAAGGGAAAAAGTGTGAAGAAGAAGGAGTGGCAGAGGGGAGCTGTTATGAACTGACTGCACCCCCCTGCATCGCTGGGAGTGGAGGAGGTGGAGTCAGGAGTGAAGGAGTAAAGCTGAGCTGAGGAAAAGGGGTGGAGGTGTGGGGAAGGTGTTTTAGTTTTTGTCATTGTTTCTCACTGTCTTACTGTATTTTTAATCAGCAATAAATTAAATTAATATTCCCAAAGTTGAGTTTGTTCTCCCTGTGACAGTAACTGGTGAGTTATCTCCCTGTCTTTATCTCAAGCCAGGAGGTTTTCCATCCTATTTCCTCCCTCTATCCTGCTGAGAAGGAGGAGTGAGAGCTGCGGGGTGGTCTTCTGGCAGGCAGTCAGAGTTAACCAACCACAAGTATCTACCCAAGTGGTCTAGAAAGGAGAAATTCTGTAGCCTGTTGATCTGCTAATAGCATAACTCATTGTTTTATCTTTCATATCCTGTCACTGCAATCAGGGAGCTTATCAATTGTATTGGGACTTTTTCCATGTGTCTCTGCTTTATCAAAACATGGTGAAGACGGGGCTTCCAGCCTTCCAGAATGTGATAAATAAGATTAACTTCTTACTTTGGTTGGACTTTTGATAGCTTTGAGAACTAGAAGTGTGTCATTGGCCATCATAAAGTGATAGAAACCTTCCATTAGGACCGATATAGAAAAAAGTTAATTATTTGATCTGATTGTGCATCTTTTCAGCTTCTTTGTAAATTCTATAATCTCAGATGACCCAATAGTTTATTTATCAAACTCAAACAAATTGGAGATCCAAACTTATCGATGTCCCTGCTGAATTTGTGAGGATGTTGATGACTCACTCAAAAGAGTATTTTTTGAGTCATTGTATAAGCTTTGCACAAAGAATATCAACAAAGAGATTTTATGAACAGAGGACTTAATGACTTTAATTATGTTGTGGAATATCAGGCTGCTATACAGGTCATTAAAAAACTGAAACAAGACAAACCCAAACAAAATACTCCTCTCATTAAATATGTTGCAGTTATCTGGAAAGAGTTTGACAAAGGGCTACAGGGATGATTAAGGGACAGGAACTATTCTATTCTATTCTATGAGGAAAGGCTAAGAGAGCTGGGACTGTTCAGCCTAGAATAAAAAAGACTCAGAGTGGATCTTATCAATGGATATAAATATCTAAAGGGAGCATGCAAAGAGAATGGAGACAGGCTCTTTTCAGTGTTGCCCTATCAGGGGACCAGAGGCAATGGGCACAAACTGAAACACAAGAGATTCCCTTTGAACGTCAGGAAACGCTTTTTTTACTGTGAGTCTTACCGATCACATTTAAGAATGACCAATATTCAAAAATTCCAATAAATTCTTATTAAATATATGAAGAAAACATATGACACTGGATTAAGAAAACAAACCTGTCCTGTCAAAAGCAGCTGATAAATTTGAACTAAGTGTTTAAAGTCAGCCCTATACTTGAATTTAAATTCTCCCTAAGATTTAGCCTACCTGCCTTTAGATGCTCACTGTCCAGGTGTTCTGGTCTGAGTTAATATTCCTTATAGCTGACAGAGAAACTTGCACTTTTCAGCTGTGATGTGTCTGACCAATTTTAGATACTGCTATTGGTAGAAATTGTTCTAATTTTAGATGTCACTTTTCTCTCCATGTGCTGGTTTTGGCTGATTGGGGGTTAATTCTCCTCACCGTGGGGGTCGGCTGCCTTTCCAGCTTCCCGCGCTCTGCCGCGTGGCGGGGCGGGCGGGGGCTGTGAGGGGCGGGGCCATGGCGGGGGCGGCTGACCCCGACTGGCCAATGGCAGGTTCATTCCATACCATGTGACACCATGACCAGTATATGAAGGGGGAGGCGGGTGCGGCTCAGGAGCGGCGCGGCACCGGCTGCGGCGCGTGCGGTTTGTTTCGGCGGTTCGTTCCCCCCTCCCTTCCCCCCTCCCCCAGGGCTTTGTGCCTCTCGTTGTTCTCCTTTACATTGCACTTTTGTTGTTGCGTTTTTTAATCTTAATTATCAAACTGTTCTTATCCCAACCTGCGAGCGTTGCCCTTCTGATTCTCTCCCCCATCTACCAGTGGGGGAGCGAGCGAGTGACTGTGTGGGGCTGAGCTGCCGGCTACACCATGACACTCCACTGTCTAGAAAAGAAGTCTATGATGACTAGTGAAAGTATAGATGTCTATAATACTCTTGAGGACCATATATATCTCTTCAAACTGTTTGGTTACCAGCTTGCACTAAAGAACGAGTACTAAACAAGATCTAGAATGTGTCAAAAGGAAAAGAGATTGGGCCTGTTCTTTCCCTGAGGGTGAATCCAAGTACACCCAAGAAATGTAGATGGGATAAGCCTATGTCCAGCACCATGTATCTCATGCCCCTGCATTCAAACACTGTCTTGCTTAAAAGGACTCTAATGATAAGTCTCAGAAAAAGTAGGGCACAGATCAACAATTCTGGTTACCATAGTACAATTTCCCAAGAACTCACAGATACATGAAAGGCACAATTCAGTTTGTTTAAGTGTAAGTGTGTTTGCTTAAGTGTATGTGTTTAGTGCCATTTGAGATGTCCTAAGGTACCTAAAACATCCACAAAAAACTAGCAGAGGTGATGCAGGACATAAAAGAAACCTTTTCCTTTCTGAAGTAGCAGAAAGTGTACTCCAGGAGCAACAGTATACTTCACCTGGTGGACGAGTATGAAGCAACAACCGCTGTGATTCAACTTAGGTTATGGGGTTTTCCTCATTACTGGATTAATTTGTACATATTAAAAGCACCACCAAATTTAGATTATCAAGTTTTGTGGGTATACAGGATGAAGTAAGAATATTAGTGACGTGTATACAGAATGTGTATGTGTATACAGACAGCTGGTACCTGAGCATGATGTGAGACTGATTCTCATGCTAGTGTAGGCATCTCTGTACAACTTTACATACAATTGAGCTTTCTAGACAAGAATTGTAGGGTGAGACTGCAGGACATAATGAATTCTCCATATTAATTATAACAAAGTAGTTTAGTAGTAAACTTCCCACATTCACGGGAATAACTGACTGATATTTACTATTAAAATGTAGGTACTATTCATTCAAAGATCTCCTCCATGTCAAGAATACCATTAGCATTCCAATGTAACTGTCTTCCATTCCTGGAACACATATACACCCAGTAGAAAACAACATGAAAATATTAGCGTCTATTTATGCCAAGTAATATTTTAAGTGTAACTGTACATATTATGAATCCAAAGCCATAATTTCTTTTTTATGTTTTCTTATTCACAGTGGACAAACTAAACTCAAGACATATCTGACACACTGAAAACACATTTGAACAGCTCATTTAAGTTGCAAGTCTTGCAACATGTCTCTGTGTGCCGTGTGGATATAGTCCTAACAGGACTTATGCGAAGATAAAAAACCAACCTCTTAGAAAAGGAATAAGTACATTTTAATTAGAATTAATATAAGAATAACAGATCAAATATATTGTGTCATATCTGTTATACAGAAACTATTGAGGCCTTAAAAAAGTGTCAGTTAATTAAGTTAATCAAGTCAGTGCTTGAACAGACATAGGAGGTATTAGCATGGACAGAAAAGAAAAATGAGAGAATGACCTGCTATATCTGTCTGTACAAGGAGGTTTCAGATAAATGCATACAATTCACCAATGCCTTAATTATTCTAATGGTACACCACTCAATTCTGTGGTTAAAAAAAGGGAGGGGAAAAAAAGAAAAAAAGTTTAATGAGCTGTTCCAGCGGTACAAGTAATTGCTTTCATTCTCATTAAAACTAATACATGTTAAGTTCTGCTAGATACAGAAGACTCAGGGCTCTGCTGTTTCAGCTACAAATGCACTGTTAAAGCAGAACTGCAGCTGAAGCTTTTCTGACATCATTGATAGTGTTTGGGCTTTTTTTTATTTTTGGGAAGAAGAGGACATTGTTATGGAATTCGTAAGAAAAAAAGAAATCTTCATTAACCAACTTTGTATCTGTCTGTATTCTTCTTTTGTTACTTTTTCTAAGTAAAAGTATAATTTTATATATTTTTTATAAAATAATAATTTTATTTGCTAAAAGAAATGCATAGTCAGTGGTTTTGGCTTTAGTATTAGATTTACATATTTTTCATGGATTTTCTATCCATGTTAAATTCTGTAACTAATTTCTCAACTTTTTAACTCATGTGATTTGGATTGAATAGATGAGTATTATTAAAAACTTTGTTTTATGTGGTAGTAAGTATATGATTATGGTAAGCTAACACTTTCTGACACATATTCAGAAATGGGATTTCAAAGCAATCTGTTTTCCTTCCTTGCTTGAAAGCTGAAAACAGCATACATGAGCAGTTGGTCCTAACATATAGAATCAGTCTCTGACCTGTCAGTACTTGGGTTGGCTGACACCATATGGGAGTACACCACTGAAATTCAACACAATTCTTAAAAACTGAAGAAACATCTATAAAGATAGGTTGAAAGCAATTTAAAAAGCATAATGTAGTACAGTTTGGAATAATCATTTCCATAAAGACAGGGATGGGGAAAATCGCCTTGATAGCTTTCCCTATAAAAGGATTGGGAGTTATCCTGAGTATCTGTGACCTTGCATGACTGAAGGGACCTGGTTATGAAGCAGTTAAAAGGTCAGTATATGTTTATTACATGCTCAGTAAAATTTTTATTTTTTTAGCACTGGTATGATATCATCCATGCTATCAAGTCCAGTTTCCTACATTGGATATGTGACCAAATTGAGAAACTGAGACAAATGAATGTTTGAGAACTAAATCTCATCACATACAGGTTCGTGACTGAAATGATTGCCGGATTTTAGTCTGAAGACCTTCAGAGTGAGAATAGATGACAGCCTTCATGAAATAAATGGCTGGTACAAAGAGGAGGATAATCTGTTTATCATGTCTATGGTATAGAGAGAAAGTGCTGAAAATTAATTTCAGCAAGAAAGTTTCCATTCAGACATTGAGAAAAAATTTACAACCATAAAGATAATGAAGCAGTGGCATATATCGCCTGGGGAGAAAATGTGGAACCAGTCAGTGGGGGAAGTCTTTAAAAACATATTAAACAAACATTAGCCAGGAATTATTTCTCCTTGGGCCATGGGAATAAAACATAAGACTTCTCAAGGTCCTTTCCAGACCTGTTTTTATAAGAAGTCAATATGAATACTTGATTAAAATCACCTGATTGACCTCAAGAGGAGAATTTATGAAATTAAGGGAAAAAAGTAAGAAACAGATGGGAAATAGAATTCTTCTTAAAGATGGAATTAGAATCCATGGTTTTATAGGTTTAATTTGAGGGATAAACTTTTGCTGTGATTTGATAAGTATGTAAGTGTGAATTCTTGTACTTTTTATGTTCGTTGTTCTACTTCTATATATTGAGAAGATATATTTTTAAATTACAGCACATTAAGACAAGTTTTTAATTTTATATCTGTCATGTATTTGTAAGAGAACAACCCCCCTTGGAATGAAGGGCTATTGTATATGTTTAATTAGTATGAATTTAGACTCCTTTCTTTTTCATCAAGCACTGTTTCATGTTTTAATATTTAACCTAAGCTTAGGGACAGGATATCTTGTCCGTCAGTGACTATCCATTTAATCAAGGACAAGCATTCCTTTTAGAAGAAAATTAAGGAGATTTGGCAAGAGAAAATAGCCTTAAATTTTCCTTGCGTAACAGACAACAATATATGGATAAAAAGTGTTAGGGTACTTCATCTGTAAAGACCACCAAAGACCCCTGGAATGGGGCAGGAATGTGCAGAAGAATCTGAAGCGGAGCCAAGAGGAGTGACTTAATGCTACTATGCAATCTATGTAGATTAGAATGGATATGTATTAGATAGGCAGAATATGTACAGACTTATTGTATAAATATAATGCGGTAGCCAGCTTTGGTGTGCTTGATTTGTGGAAAACCACCAAGGACCCAGATTGTGCAACCCTGAAATAAATTAGCAATGTCTCTTCTGAGCGTGAGATTACTGACTCATTGAGCACCGGGAGACAAATCTGCTTTTTGGGCAACATATTCATTGCCATTTCTAAACTGAAATGCTCTAAGTTTGAGTTTCCATTGTATTAACTCACTGATATTGTGAAAATATTAAAACATGATTTTAACTTGCAGTTTGTCCTTGTAGTGAAGCAGCAGGATTTAGCTGAATATACCATCTCACTAACACAATAGAATGAAGTGATACAGGTTTAGTGATACCAGAAGGTCAAGGGTGAAGCCTGCAGGAGTTCTGTCATAAGTTTTGTCACTGACTTGATGTGGGAGTACCTGCATGGACAACCCGTGAAAAATGCAATGGATGACAACACCTGTTATGTTGCAGGCATAAATAGTATGTGCAGGTCCAATATACAAAACTGTCTGGAGGGTGTTTGCCCCAAGCTGGTTATTTTAGAGTGATAAAGGACTCTGATCACCTCAGGTGATCATGTTTAAAATGGAATTGGCCATCAGCATTTTTGTTGGTTGTCTGTGCCCAGGCTCTGGCAGTGAGGGCTGCAGGGCCAGCTCCAACACACCCACTCCAGGGCACGGCCAAGCCCCACAGCCGTGGTGGTGGTGCCTTGGAGAAATGTATTTAAGAAAGAACAGAAAATGCCAGTGAGTAAAGAGGAGTGAGGAAAACAAAACAAAACACAACAAAACAAAACTGTCAGAGACAGCCCTGTGAATACCAAGAGAAGAAGGAGTGGGAGAAAGTACACCAGGCATCTGACTAGATATCTGCACTGCAGCCCGCTGAGGATCTGACACATGAGCAGGTGCATATTCCCAGAAGGACACTGCATCCTGTAGAGAGCCCACCCTGGAGAACGGAAAAGCATGAGGAGAAAGAGACAAACTTATGGACCAACCATAACCCTCATTCCCATCTCCCTCTGCTGCTTGGGGAGCTGGGAGGAGGTAAAGGACTCGTGAATGAAGAAGTGATGCTAAGCCCTGGAAAGGGAAGGATGGAAGATGGTGTTGTTTTAATTTTGTCTTTGTTTCTCACTATCCAAATCTATTCTACTTTTCAATAAATTAAATTAATTTTCCCCACACTGAGTCTGTTTTGCCCATGACAGTAATTGGTAGGTGATGTCCCTGTCTTTATCTCAACTGATGAGTTTTCCGTCTTATTTTCTCCCCCTGTCCTGTTGAGGAAAAGGAGCAAGAGGGAGGTACTTGGTAGGCACCTGGCAGCCAAAGTCAACCCACCGCAGTCATATTAAATGTTAACCAGGGAATTACAAAGATGCACACAAAAAAAGAGTAAACCTGAAAACAATTATAACAGAAAAATGTAAATTTGTAAAAGATGGGGTGAGAGGCCTTGCATCAGGATGAGGAGCTGTGACCCTGTTTGAACACTGCCAGGCATCACCCCATGTCACCCCTAGTCCTGCTTGAGCCAGGCCCAGCACCTCCCTGGGTGGTGTGGGAGCAGCCTGCACTCAGCCAGTGACCCACAGCACAAGAGCAGCATGGGCAGACAACACCCCAGGGTGCATGTGGGTCTGCGTGGGGTGCCTGCCTACAACTGGTGCTTAGCTGGGCACAGGCAGTGCCAAGGATGCGTGCACAGTTAGAGCACCCGCATCTCCACAGCAGGGTCTGCACGTGGGGAACCTGCACCCACATGCTGGGGTGGGGGTCTGTGTAACCCACACTGGTACGGTTTGCATATAAATATATGTGTGTGCCTGTGTCTGTGTGGCTGCAAACTTCTAGGATTAGTTATATAAGGGTATTTAGCAAACAATAGGTGTTTATTAGCATTTTGTAGGAGAAAGTACTGCTGATTATCTGCTATATTATTGATATTGATTCTGAATATATAGTTCATTGATTGCCGGTTAATTACATGTCATTATTAAATGGATGAATCAATCCTGATTAGATTTAAACTCCATGAAGTGAGTTTAAATTGAACTGCTGAGCAGTTTTTCCCAGCAACAATTTACTGCTGGCCTTTTGGTAAAGCTAATGTTCAGATCCATAGAGTGTTATAGGTGCCAGACTCTATTCACAGAAACTACACTTAGTTGTTAAGTGTTTTCCCAGAACTTTCCTTACTCACCTAATATTTTTTTTTCCTGAAAGTGTCTATTGGGATGGAATCTTATTACATAAAAATAAGTGTTTGCAAATAGACTTCAAGGCATTCCTAGGTGACCAAGCTTCTGTTACAGTTAGTAGAATTTAAACAGTATAGTCAACAATGACTAAATTTCTAAAAAGAATAATATGACTAGCCACTGAGGACTTCATTATACGTAGTGTTTGAAGTGACCTATGGTCTCCCTCTGTCTCCCAGCTGTCATTCCATAAAGGCATGTTTTCATATAGATTCTGTGTCATTCTGACTAGAATTTTGCTAATGCCCTAACTGTCCTAATGAGTTCTGTTTGGGAATAGAAGTTTGTCTTTCAGCAGCTGAGTGAAGCTATAGGTATTTATTGTAAAGGGAGATATTTTTTTGTGTTAACTAAGCATCTACTAAATCCTTTAGAAGCCTGGTTGCTTAGAACATGTATAGGTACTTATATGTAGACTCCTAAAATTAGGTATTTTAATTTGTAACTAAATCCCACCCTTTGTGTCAGGTAATCAACAGGTATCATCTCAGCATTTCAAATCGCACAATTTCAAATTTGCAGGTGCTAGCTAACCGAACCTGACATCCAAACAAATAATTATCTTCATTGCTGAACTGTAGTATCAAAATGTCTATTATTATTAACTTTTTAACTCCTAAGAACTTTGCGTTGTTGGTTACAGAGCGCTGTACATCAACTCAGAGGAAGGAGCTTAATTTTATTCTAGTTTTGGTTTGCATTAAAGCACACTGCTGGCTGTCAGTCCAAATGTCTTCAGACTAAGATTTACTCAGGCTTCCACTTCACAGCTAACTTCTGTAATCAAGAGGCTGTTTTGCAAAATGGGGGAGCAGCTCCCTGCAGGAATAGGGTTCAGGCAATCAACGCCAGTCCTTTTTTCCTGTAAGTTCAATTCCTATTTGCATATTCTCATTTTTCATTCTGGATTCTGTGAGTCTTACGCCAACTTTTCCCAACAGGTTTCTACCTCTTTACTGTGAAATGCCCTTCCAGAACTAGATACTTATTTTTTATATACCGTAGTGTTGCATGTCATAGTTTCTACAACCCTTTGACAGTTTGGCTCTTCATGTTTTCTGGCCAAATTAAGCTTTGTGTTTCAGCAAATTAAGCTACTTGACTCCAAGTCTTCTTTCTGTACATCTAAAATGGAGAAATCAATTTCTAATTCCCAAGATTACTTAGAAGATTAATTAGTTATTGTTGTTGCGATCCTCTAAAGATTAAAATACTACATGAAGGAAAGTATTATCATATAAATATAAATTCCTTAAAATATAAGCTACATTTTCTTGGATGAATGTAGATGCTTTCTTTTTCTTAACCTGTTTCAGTTTGTTGTTTGTGGTTTTTTTTTGTTTTCTTCTTTTCTTTTGTTTTCTTTCTTTTTTTTTTTATTTCCTGGGAGTAGAAAGTGTTTCACAGCATAATTGAATTTCCCATCATCTGGAACATAAAGGCTTCTAGGTAAATATAAACAAATGTTCTTCTTCCCCCCGCTTTTTTTCTTCAGCCATTTTCACGGTTTAGCCCCAGCTGGCAACTAAGCAACACACAGTCACTCACTCATTCCTTCCCCCAACCCAGTGGGATGAGGGAGAAAATCAGAAGAGTAAAAGTGAGAAAGCTCATGGGTTGAGATAAAGACAGTTTAACAGGTAAAGCAAAAGCTGCGTATGCAAGCAAAGCAAAACAAGGAATTCATTCACTGCTTCCCATCTGCAGGCAGGTGTTCAGCCATCTCCAGGAAAACACGGCCCCATCACCTGTAATGGTTACTCGGGAAAACAAACACCATCACTCTGAACATCCCAATTCCTCCTTCTTCCCCTAGTTTATATGTTGAGCATGACATCATATGGTATGGAATATCCCATTGGTCAGTTGGGATCAGCTGTCCCAGCTGTGTCCCCTCCCAGCTCCTTGTGCACCCTCAGCCTGCTCACTGGTGGGGTGCTGTAAGAAGCAGAAGAGTCCTTGAGATTCTGTAAGCACTGCTCATCAATAATGAAAACATCTCTCTAGTATCAACACTCTTCCCAGCACAAATCCAATTCATAGCCCGATACTAGCTGCAATGAAGAAAATTAACTTTAGCCAAGCCAAAACCAGCACAGCCATATCGAATACAACATTGGATTTTGTCTTGTTATAATGATTTTTATTGTAGGTCAGGTAAATCACTGTCTCTTGTCCACTATTGGTCAAACTAGCATGAGGCACCTTTCCTGGGAGATTCATTTACATGCAGAAACTCTGTCCTTGTCACTTTGTGGAATGCATTTTCAAACAAGTATGTTTCTCACCAGATAAATGACATTTTATGAAATCACAAAATGTGCCTTAAAAAGCATAACAGCTTTAAAGTGTCTTAATTAGCTATTTGGCAAATCAACAGATGTAGAGTATCATTGAGCATGCATAATTTATCTACTAACAATAGTGTCTGTACTTTTTAAGAGCTCATAACACTGCCTTGCATTTGTGTTTTAATACACCATTGATTCTAATCCTAACACAGTTTGTAAGAGCTTTAAACACAAAATTCTCAAAATAATGAAATTCTAAATAAAATAATGTATCCAGTTTTATACCAACCATATAATGTCATTCATTATTACTAGCTACACTTAAGAAGCTTCAAAAGAACTATATTATTAATATGGGATTTGTTTATTCTGTAGTATTGAAAAAACTACATAAAGTATTTATATATTCTGATCACATCATAACATTTACTTTTATCTAAGAGCAAGAAACACAGCAGGAACCTTGTAAATTCTTCCAGAGCACTTCGTGGAACTACTAGGATATCTAACATAGTGGTGCTCAAACCATTATCATGTAACACCATTTTACTTTTTTTTTTTTTAATTTATTACCAGAATTTGCTCTAGAGCAACTTATAACTGCTTTCCTTGAATTTGCTTTTTCTTCTTTCTTCTCATAAGGGATTAAAGGCACAGGGTATGCTGGCATCTGTTTCCTAAATATCTAGTATCATTTGATATACTTAAAGGTGCCTGAGAGACATGAGACAATGACAGATGTGATACAGGTTCTGATCAGATAAATTTTCCTCTCAAGTGGCGACTGGAAGCTAGATAGGATACTGAAATGGCACTACATGTCTGTTCTTAGGCAGCTGAATCACATACATTTTAGATTCAGTTCAAGATTAAAGCATCCACATTTGTATTTCCAGCTGTGTGAAACTTCTATGTGCATTTGATATCTAAATGCCATTACAACCATTCTACATCTCCTCAGTACAATCCATGGAACTTGAGAAGCAATTTAGTTTATCCAAAAATAGTCCTCTAGTGCCTGAATCTGTATTTGAGGCTCTGGCATTTGGTGTCACTTGAAATATGCTAGGGTGTCCCACCTGATCATCAGCTGCCATTCCAGAAGACCTATGTCCCATGCATGTCTTGCATATTCTAGACTGTCTCAGCTGGCAATAGTTCCCGATGTTCGAACTATGGAATCCTGATCTGATGGGTGGTTAGTGGAATACATTGCCTGTATTTATTAGATTTACATTGACTGACTCGTTCATTCACAAATAGACACACATTTTGAGAGGCATCCTACTAAATGTCCTAGCCTGGAGTTGGAGCCATCCTGTAGAGACTTTGACTGTCTTAAGAGGCCCCTCTAGTTCATAGTTTATAACTCAAATGGATATTGTGTCTACAGAGGAATGGTCATATAAGAAAGAAAAATCTGCTTCCTGTTTGTATGTATTTGTATCATTCTTCATTAGATGGCCAGTGCTGACTGACATGAACCACTGCAGCTGTTGTGGGTTAAGCTATTTCGGTCTGTCTGGGAGTTAGCCCATAGGACACAGACACAGGAAATCGCTGAGGTGCTTTGGTAACTTGTTAATTCTTTCATGTATATTCTGCCGTTTGGAACAATTTGGAGATCTGAACTGCTGCCACTGCTGCTTACATCCTTCCCCACTGAGACCTTGAAGCTAAATCCTAGACATTTACATCCTCCAATTCCAATCACATGATCTGTTCCCTGAACAGATCAAATAAATACCCAGGAATGACTGACATGCTTTTAGGGAGCAATGATCATTACCTGTTGATAGAGGTGTGAAGAACCAATGTTTAAAGCCCCTTGACATATAAACCTAAACCAGTGTCTTTGCTTGAGATAGTAATTTTAAAACTGAACTTTTGGAACAGACTACAATTCTGCTGCTCTCTCAAACAGTGAGAAAAAGGACATCCATATTCTCCATACTCTAGATTCTAGATTTCCATTCATTTTAGATCATCCCATGTTCCACAGGCAAAATTCCTTTCAGAATTTGCAGAAGGTGTAAGAATTTGCACATTGGCTTCATATGCTGTGCTGGTTTTAGCTTAGGTAAAATTAATTTTCTTCATTGCAGCTAGTAGGGGGCTATGATTTGGATTTGTGCTGAGGAGAGGGTTGATAACATAAGGATATTTTCATTACTGCTGAGTAGTGCTTACCAGAGTGAATGCCTCTTCTGCTTCTTACACGACCCCACCAGCAAGCAGACTGGGGGTGCACAAGATGTTGGAAGTAACCAAGTAACCATTACGCATGATGGGGCCCTGCTTTCCTGGAGATGGCTCTGTGGTAAAGCTGCTGGCAAAGCACACATAGAAACCAAGGGCTTGAATGTGATCTTTCACTCAGTTCTTCAGCTTCTGATGAATGCCCTTAAGAGACATTTTGACTTTCAGGCCATCCTTTCCACCACAGACATTAATACTTCTCTCCTACCTGCCCTCCTGGGGTTTGTCTGAAGGCAGTAACAGCAGAAACTGTGGAATATGTGCATATTTACGCTTACTTGTTCTCACCTTTAGATATGTAGCGCTTTTTTTTTTTTTTTCTTCCACTTGGACATGGTTCTGATATGCGACAGCAAATGTGAGAAACTTCTCTGTACGATGTTTTAGAAATTTGTAGCTTATTGCTGAATAATAACATATTATTTAATGTAAAACGTGTTGCAGATTGGTTATATGACAAAAAATTTGGAATGAAATATCATTTTTATACTACTGTGTTGTGTTATAAACCATTGTGAGATACTTGATTATTTATTGAACATAAGAAGGTGTATAGACAGTTGGATACCCTTCTGTGTAAGTCTTCTTTATGTATATTTACATTTTGAAAAGCTCATATTTTATGAATTTCAATTGCTGTACCTTGTTTATGAAATATTAAAGCATACATTCATGTAACCACATTCTCACCATTTGAAATGACACTGCATGTCTCTGACTTACCCTGAAGTAAAACAGAAAATATAATGTAAATTAAAAATCCATAATTTGCTCATAATTACCTGCAATTGCACATAGCTGAGAACATAAAATAATTTTTGCAAGTTTTCTAAATTTTTATTGTAAAAGTTTGAAGAAAGTAAATGAAATGGGTATCAAATAAAATAAGGTCCCCATTACTCCATTCTTTGTCTTCTTAACCTTTAACTATCACCATCTTCTGAATATAAAACTTTTGAAAGGTTTTCACTCTTCAGGGTAATTCCTAACTATCACCCTGAATTTATTATAATCTGTAAAACACATTAAATTCCATACTCTAAGGAGAATTTTATACCCAGATAAAATCTCCCTTCTCCCCACCCCAGTGATCATCTTTGAAATTACATTAACTTGTAATTAGTATTTTAGAATAAAAAACCAAAAAATTTTATTAAGGGAAATACATTTGGAAAATATATGAAGTTTGCATATTCTGTGTTTCATTTAATATAGGATGAAAATGTGGTGGATTTGTAACAAGGGGAAAGGGGCTGTTGTTAATCAGCTTAGATAAATGCTATATAGGATGACAGATAGTATGGGATAAAGACATAGTTTGCTTGATATCAAACAGATCAGTACAGATATCACGAGTCACCAAACAAGTTCATGTATCACCCACCAGCAGAACTATGCTGCAATTAGGTTTGCAATAAACTCAGATAATTCTCCCAACTGTGATCTGCAGCTCACCTGGATGTTGTGTTCTCACTGAGTGCACAAGACTTACCTGTCTACTGGGATTTCTCAGGCATATATCCTTCACCTTTTCATGAGTATTGGTTTTCTTTCTCCAGGTGGAATAAAAATGTCAACAGAAGAGAAAACATTTCCGAATAGTTGGTTCCCTTTGACTTTTGCCTAGCATGTGTACTTTTGTCAGTTATCTGCAAGGGTGCATCAGGTAATTTCACATTCTGACATCATCCTTGTATGTGGGAACTCTGGGTATTGCTTGCTGGCTCCCTGTCTGGACACTGTGAAGAACAACAAGAGGTGGCTTGACTGTTATTTTGGATGTCTTTCTGCTCTCATTCTTAAGGAGAGAACACATGCTTAATAAGCACAATATAAGACACCCTTATATTATATTAAATGATGGCCTTTGTCCATGTCATCTTTTACAGCTGCACTGGTCCTGCAGCTCTCTGTAAAATGGAAAATTCTTGTACTCTGACATGAACTGCCTGTTTTGGCGTCCTTCTTATCTTTGGCATCCTCTTATCTTGCAGTCTTGACTGTTGTATCCCTTATTTTTCACTCTGAGACACATAGTTTAAAACTAAATGAAGAGTTTTATCCTGTGTTCCTTATGATTTTAGGTATGTGACTCCCAATTCTTCCCAGTTTAAAAGTGTCAAATCATCTACATAAAAACCTGTTAAACTTCCTGGACATTGAGATAGGGATCTATTTACATAATTCCATTTGCATGGCATGATGAATTTTATGGCTATTAAAAATTCTGTCTGTTTACAGTTTGGATTGAACAAATAAAATGAAAAGTCAAAAGATCAAAATCAATTTTAAATAGCATCATCGTTTCAGAACATGAGTTCTTTATACCATGTTTGTAGATGCTGGCTACGGTTATATTTTTTTCCTTTCATTTTTAAAAACATTTGAACTTTCATTATTAGGTATTTAGGGCCAACTGGAATAATTAATCTACAGATTAGATTTCATGTTTTGTTTTTTATTTCTCAGTTTACAAACAACAAATATCTTTGCTGCCAGTCTTTTCAGTTTCTGATATACAATTCTATGCTCTCTGCATCTTCCATTTTGTCATAGGTTAAGGATTCATAAGAGTTGCCAATCACATTCCCAGTTCTAGGAAGAAATCAGAATTTGTTCTGTCTGAAAACATACAGGGAAATGCTCTTCTGTTGCATCTACATGAGCCCTGCTGTGTTCCTCATCTGGGAAGCTACTACTCGTTTTACAAAGTAAGTTTCTAACTGGAATATGTAGTTTCTGTTATTCAGTATTTGGTAGTTAAAAATTAGGAGGTGGCCTCAGAAGTTCAGTACTGGAATAAAGAACTCCTCTCTTTTTCTTTAGCTGATTGTAAAAGCTTAAAATTGGTAGTGGAAAGCCAGCAAAAATAATAAATTTGGTGTGGAGGTGAATTTTGTTAGTATGAACACTGACTGGTTAAGAGAATATGGTGGTACAAAGCAGAAGGCCAGAGGATATCAGTGGTAATAAAAACTTACAGGAAAATATTTCCCACTAACAGTAAAGATTAACTGGGAATTTGGAGCACTGATTTTCTCTAGCTTAACATGTTCCCTTAAAATGATCTCAAAACCTGTTTGTTCTGAGACTTTGGAAGTCTGAGAAATTTAGAATCTGCTGCTGACCTTGGGTATTTTATGACTGTCTTTGGTGGAAAGAGGATTTCATCCATAGTGGACAAGATTGAAAATAATAGTACATTCCCTTAATATCTTCCCCACACACTTCCATTTCTGAGGATTTTCCAAGGAAAAGTTTTCATGAGCAGCACACCTAAAGAGGAAAACAATTGTCAACACTACAAAACACTCTTCATCAGAACCCTAGGATCTGTAGCAAGACCTTCATTCATTCACTTAGCTGCCAGTGAGAGCTGAAAGTCTAAGATCACAGAATCACAGAATGGTAGGTATTGGAAGGGACTTCTGCAGATCATCTTGTCCAGCCCCCCTGCTTGAGCAGGCACACCTAGATCAGCGGGCACAGGAACGCATCAAGGTGGGTTTTGAATGTCTCCAGGGAAGGAGATTACACACCCTCCCTGGGCAGCCTGTGCCACTGCTCTGTCACCCTCACAGGAAAGAAGTTTTTTCTCATATTGAGCTGGAACTTCCTGTGTCCCAACCTGTGCCCACTGCCCCGTGTCCTGTCATTTGGCACTAATGAAAAGAGCCTGGTCCCATCGTCCTGACACCCACACTTTAGGTATTTAGGTATTTATAGGTATCCTGCTTTTCTTCAGGAACTGAGAAAAACCCGCTTCACAAGGGAAGAAGATGAACATAAATTATAAAAATATACATATATATGTATATCAGAGCTAAGAGGGAAGAAATTTGTTGACTGCGGTCACAAACACATGTACACAATAATCCCCAAATGGCATCCTCTGATATATCATCAGGTTGCATCTGCATGAAACAATTATGAATCAGAACCATGAAGTTTACTGACACAGTATAACACCAAAAAATATTAGAAACAGTGGGAAAAAAAAATGTTTTTATTACACACTTTGTACAGCTGCACTTAACAACAAAATGGCTTTCCAGCTGTTCAGTACTAAGTAAAACTCATATAAAGTATACCCATGTCAATGTGCATGTATGCATGTTTTGGCAAATAAATATACATCTATTATATATATGTGTTTATGTATGTTATAGATAAAGCTTTTTACTTCAGCTTATTTAACATTTATACTTGATTCTTCACATGTCCAAATTTATACGGGAGGTTGGGGAACTATACATCCTGTGGTGATTAGATAATGGTAGCAAACATAAACTGCCAATATTCATTATGTTATATTTAGGAAAAATAATTTAATAACAGCAACAATTTACTGAGTCTATTGCAGGTAAGTTTTTAATTTCCCAGGCTACTGAAAATAAATGGTTCTGCTGTCAATCGTCATATTCACAATAAGGAAGTCTTGTCTTCCTCTCCAATTCTAATCCTGTGACACCAGAATCGTGGTTTTTCTATGTAATTGAATCACCTTGAGAGTTCTCCCTTTTTGTTTATTTGTTTTCTTTTGTTTTGTTTTTAACTTGTGGATATGTTTTTCGTACGTTATTAGGTTTGTGCAGGTTTGTTTATCTCAAGCCTGGATAGCTACTAAACTTAGCTTATATTTTATACATATTTGAACTCTTTATTTTCATATAGAGATGTATGATTACTCTGATTAGCACTCTTTCTTTAGGATTGATGGAAATGACCTGCTATTCATTTGCACTTTTAAAACAAAAATCTCATACATATTGAATAGCTTTGCAATTAAAAACAAATAGGAAAACAAAAATATTTTCTTGATCATAATTATTGTGAATTCAGTGTAGGCCACGATTCCAGTAAATCCTTTAAAATACTTCTAGTTCCATAAACTGAAAGGTTTTCTTGAGGGTTTTGCAGCATCAAATAATAAAAATTATTCCATAAAGGATATTCCATAAAGGATATAAAAATTCATCTGATAACTTTATTAAAGAGGAAATATTTCTCTGCTTGTAGCTATGCAAAACAAGACATTAGCACATGTAACTATATTTTATCTAATTTACATGCCATTAGGGTTAGTCCACATAAATGTGTTAATAAAAGATCAAAACCCAGTAACTTTATTCAGATGAATTAATTTCCTTTGGTCAAAGAAATGGAAAATATTGACAAAAATATCAGACTCATGTAAAAAGTCATACCATTTAGCAATTTTGTTTCATATTGTGGCCTAATTCAGCACTGTTTGTATTAATTGTTCTTCCAATGCTGTCGATAGCCTTGAACATCCTCAAATCTGGAACAGTAGGGAAAGGATTATATGTAGACAAAGGAACCTTAATAAGTAATAGAAATTCTTCATCTAGAAAGATTATATACTTGGTTGATACAGCTTTCAGGAAGGCATACTTCAATGAACAGATATGCAGTTTAGGAACATATGTCCTCTTTAAAATGGAACAAGGGTTTTTAGAAACTTAAATCTTGGACTCCTTCTGTACTTTGGCTTAGATTGATTTAATATCTTTATTAAATGCACCATATTAAACATTTCATAAAATCATCTAAACTGGGGGCATGGTAACTGCAGGTTCTATGTACATTTGTGTTGATCTGGCTCTCAAAATCTTTAGCATGACCCATCATTTTTAGTTTTCATGCATGTGATCTAGGCCATCTATGCTTCAGATTTGGATGCCACAAAAACTTAGCATGCATGAATATGTTTAAATGTTTCTAGTCTTCTCCTTCCTGACATGAATAATTACTGTTCTCTGAAAGAAGTTAATACAAAAGCACATTTGCTAGGTTTTGTCAAAAGCAACCTGAAAACTAAATGGCATTGTCTGCTCAGTCAGAAATAATACACTTTGGCTTGGGTAAACACAGCTTCCTATTACCTAGAAAACAACTTTGGGAAGAACGAGTCAACCGAGAGTACGGTTAACATTTGTAAGCGATGGAAAAACACTTTTCCTGAAGTGAAAATGTTTCAACTTTTAAAACTTCCATTGCTATGAAATATTCAAAGGGACAATCAGGTTGTGGAATGTTCTTGTCAGAAACAGAACCGCCACCCACATGATGAAAAGTCCTTTAAAGAATTACTTATGCTAGTTTATGAAAAGGCAAGGGTTTTACGCTTTCAATGTCAAAATTTGTGACAATAAAATAAAACAAAACCCAATGCTATTCATTGCATTAGAATTAATTTAAAAGATGGATCAAATAGTTGGAGGCAGAAGATAAATTTTACACTGGAGGTGCCAGAAGTAACATACTTAGCACTAGAAAGCACATACACTCAATTCCATTGGTGATATACAGAGGTTCTAACAGAAAAAGTACCTTAGCTCAGACTCTTAATGTTCATCAGCCTCCTGATGAATGTTTACACATGTTTTTAAGAGTTTATTAAGAATACACTAATTTAACAAAATACTTTGGTCTCGTCTTAAGCTTGTTTTACCTCTGTACTCAAACTAAAGACCGTCTTGTATTGATGATATTTAGTTTTTGAAAAAGAAAGTAACATTTTTTTAGAATGTTATTGGTATAGCCCATTTCAGATGCCTGCATGGTACCTAGTTATCTTCTGTTGCTTGAATGATCAATGAGAGGAAAACAACACTTCTAAAGCATGACTCACCTGATCCATCCTACACATATATTTTAGAAGAACATTTAACATCCTATAAAAGTATTTCTAGAAGTAGGTATTTTTCTTGTCTGGTACTCAGAAAACCTGTCGTGAAAGGCTCAAAATTAAATATCTGGTTTTTAGATGACCCAGTTAGGCATTTGGAAATATTAAATTAACACTCATTTTATTCACACTGAAGTTCCCATGGCTATGGGTATTCCAGAAAAATAAACAAGATAATCCCAGTAAAGTGATATAAATGCTTCAATGTTTTAAAAGATATCAGTTTGCTGTAATTTTCAGTAGAGCTTAAGCAGTTTTTAAGTATGTATTTTGTAGAGTTTATGATTTCAGATTCTCACCACAAACCCCTATTCGATTCAGAATAAACTCACTGAGGGTCTGACAACTACACATACTAGCCTGGGAAGCATGCTAACATATATGAACACATCAACTACAAATTTGTAATCTTTATCTGTATTATCTCATTTTTTGTGTTAGAAGTGTTAGAAGTATATTTTTCCTTTTAAACTTTGTTTCCTGAAAGTGAAGGTAGCTGTGATATATGCCACAGTCTCTTCCCAACTGGTGAAATAATAAGAACTGTGCAGTGTTTTAGATGAGCTATGACAACCTGTACAAGTTCTGAAGGCCATTTGTACTGTTCTTGGTGTCTAAATTTCTGACAAAAGAGACAACATATCTGTTTTGGCTTACAAAACTACTGGTTTGCTCAAGGATAGCAAGCACAGAAAATTATAAACAAATGGTAATCTTTCAAAACAAGCTGCAGAAAATTTTCTCCATACTAAAAAACTTTAGGAAGACCCATTTCCTTGGCAAGAACACTAAAATAGTTCCAAGAATTACTCCTATAGACAAGAGTATATCTATTTCTTAAAGAGATGTAAATTGGTAAGCATCATTTTTGCTATGCTGTTGACACATAAAGGAAGAGATGTTTCCAGTCTAAACTTCAAGCTGTGAAACAAATACACTGTAAGTGCAGACAGATGTTTCAGTTTACTGACTACTTTCTGAATGTTGCTTCTCAAATCATAGTGGGGAAAAGAAAAGGAAAAGAAAAAGAAAAAAATAGTATTCTAAAGAAGGCTGACAATGCTCTTAAAAAATGTTGCTGAAAATGAGTTCCTCACAGATTCAGTGTGTTTTTATATATAGCAAATGGCTCATAGACCCGCGCTTCTATTTCAGAGATATTATGGGGAAGAAAGAACAACTTAATTTGGGCCATTCCAATATACATTTCTTGCCAATTGATGAAGATATAGATAGTAAGATACCACTAGATGGTTTCCTTCTGGCTCTTTTTTCTATCTTAGTGGGCTTTTCTGCTCTTCACTCTGTAATACTGATTTGGATGAACTAAAAGGCTTTTCAAACCAGTAGTTTAAAAATGCTTATCTATGGATGCCGTCCATGTCGCCATGCTTCTGCAAGTGGAAGAATCTTGTTATTACTGTGTTATAAATATTTGGCACAACAGGAGTGGATTGAAACAGATGTTGATTAGATTAAACTAGGTTTAATATGGTTTCTTGAACCAGTTGTTTTCACAGTAACATGGACTTTGATACTGATCAAAAGACCAGTTTCTAGAGCATTTTGGTTATATCTGCTGTGACACTTCCAGGTTTTTTTCCTCCTAAAGTTATCAAGTTTGCCTGCACAAAAGACACACTGCAGACTGAGTGAACATAGTTTAAGTAGGAGCTATTGGAGGATTCACTAGAAAACCACACTATTCTGAATAAAATACTAATGTAGATAAAATCTGTACATATTCTTTGTTATCTCACTGAAAGTGAGCTTTTGCATAGCTAAAAAATAGCTTATGAATTGAAATGGGGAAGGATAAGAACTTTACTTTCCTTCATGGATAGTCTCACCTATTGCATCTGCATGATAGGTGTTTCATATAGATGAATTCACATATATTAGAAGAAAAGTGTCTTCCTTAGAATGATGAGAAGTTAAGGACAGAATTTTGCTTGGGAAGGGTGTCTGAGATGTAAGTTTTATGATTCCACTTCTGAATTTCAGCTGTCAGTACATTCTTTGGTCATATTACACCTCTCTAGCCCAGACTTAATATTCTTCCAGTGATATAGGATTGCAGATACTTTCAGTTTCAATATGAGTGCTAATGTTCATGGATTTAGAGTGTCAGACAAATTTTTTTAAAAGGTTGAAATGAAGACTAAATCACAAAGCTTTTCACTACTTTACTACTTAAATATTTGATCAAACTGGTGTTCTTGCTTGTCTAGGAACTTTCCAAATAAATCTAAATGAGAATATAGCTCCTTAAAAGTGTATTTTCAAAACGGTTTTAAGATATTTCTGAAAGAAGAAACTGCATTATTCCTTTTTTTTTTTCAATCAAAAGACTTATTTCTGATAGCAGAAAGTACTTTTGTCCTCAGACTGCAAAGTTGGCAGCTTCTTAGTTGAATGCTAACTCTTCTTTTTATTAATCGCAGACTATTTTTATCAATTTAGTGCTCTTCATAATTAAACGTGGAGATTAAAATATATTTTATATTACTCTGCAGAGTTCTTTTAATATTCTTGAATTAGGAGGTAACCAAAAAGCACAAAGGGAAACTGTACTTGGTTTCTTTCCACAATACTCTCTGAAACCTCACCTTAACTGAAACTAGAATTTTTATTTCAGTTCATTTGGGTCTGATCCTTTAAAATAGTCCTTAGAAGTGAAGCCCTTAGCCAAACAAGTCCTCCCATTTAAAGAGATAAAAAAGACCTTGGCATAAGGAGTGAGATATTTTTTGTTCTTATTTTTCGGTATCTGATAGCTTTGAGGATTCTCTTTCTTCTGGGAAGTTCCCAAGTCCACTATATCTTCTGTGGTTTCAGCTTTCTGAAGAGAGTTAAGCTATGTTTTACCAGATCACTGCCATAATATTGTGCTCTCAAAAAAATGGTCTGAAGGAACACAGAAACTTCTCCCTACTTTAAGTCACCCGAGTAACAGTATTAATCTACTTGAAATGCATATGGAGTCTCAGACATCATTCGAAGTCATCAAAAGACATGTCAGTGACTTTAACAAAGGCATGACTACAATGTATATATACAAAATTATATATATGGTTAAGGAGTTTGTTAGACTGAGGCCATTGGTTATAGTACAACAGAGTGAGGGCTTTACTGACATTGTTTTTAATAAGTTTGCATCACTGGGGACAATGGTAATGTCAACACTGACTTATTATCAATAAAGCAGATACAGTTCCACAAAAGGTTCATACGTACATGTTGGATTTCCACTAAGAAATTTCCTATATTCTAAATTAAAACACTGATACTTATAACTGTAATGACATGTAAAAGTACTGCTCATACAAGAAATTTTGGAACTAGGAGATAACTTAATACACCTCTTTAATATCTTAATGTTACATGTGTCACTGATCTGTCTCAGGTTAGTTTAGTGCCCAATATAAGCTGCTTTAAATATAAACATAAATAAAAAGTACATGCAGAATCTCCTCCACATATTTTTCTTTTCCCTTGTCAGTGCTATTTCTCTATAAAGTCTCACAGACTTAAGAACAAAAACTTATGACATTTTAGGGGTAAAGACATCTCATAGTCCATGAAAAAAAAAATAAAGTAGTTTTCTTAAAAATCTGAGACTGTGATTGAATATTTCTTGTTATAGATACAAAGCTTACACACAAAACAACAACAGCAGGCAACCAAGTCCCTAGTTTTAGTAAAAAAATTTCATCTGATGCCTTCCTCAGGAAAAAAAACAAACAATTACAATTCCTACTTAAATAGAGTTGTACCGAGCAGATAATAAATGGTTCATGGATTTAAGCCGCTCATGAATAATTCACAAGATTCTCTTCCACCTGCCAAATATTTGGATCGTATGTTGTCTATGTACAGTCACAGAATGTACCCAGAATAAATTCTGTTGCAAAATGCCTAATGCCTGACATTACATTATTGTAACATGCTGTATTGAGTTAGACTGGAAGGAACATCTTGATGCACTAGTACAATGGTTTTCAGATCAGACTCCTTTTATCAACTACTTAGTTAATATCCATCCTTAAATTCAAAGAGTGGGCAGAAGTGAAGGGTGAACACCAAAGTCTGGCATGCTTATGACTTTTAATTGTATGGTTGGCCACCCATCTGTATTTGATTTGGCTGGTTCAGTATGCCTTTTTTTTCTCTGTTAATGAATACAAACTTACTGTGCAATTCTGCATGCAGTAAATTACTCTATGATGGTTGATGCTGTCAGTGACATGCTGGGTATCGAGTCTGATAACTAAAGAATGATGTTTAACAGAATAACATATCTGGAACTGGATGAGTTTTGATGAAAAATGAACAAGAAGGCCAACTGAAGGTTCTTGTTATCTTTAAAGAGGAAGTTGGCAGAAAGAATAGTCAGAGCAGACATGATGATATCTCTGCATTAGTTGAGGAAATAGTATTGCATGACAGGTTTAATAAACATCTTGTTACATAAAATTCGTAGTTACCTTGAATACAGGATCATTTTTGGCACTATAGCTTCAATGAATACAAACATTATTATATTTCCTTTGTGTGTTTTATAGTATAGTAGATAATTTAGGATCTCAAACTATGTCATATTTTTTTATTGATATTATGATTGTTAGAAGAAGTGATAGATGTTTTTGAGCTCTGTTAATATAAAAACTGAAGCAGACCTTCAATTCCAAACCTATTGCAATGTCCAGTTCTCCTCCCGCACCACATTGGCCTTTACAAGATCACATTTACAGCTGTGGTCAAAACTTTAAGCTACAAGCTGTATGGGAGTACTAAACAGCTCTCACAGACTGACGTCATTTCAGTTTTGATATATAGAACAAGATATCTACTACTTTTATCTCTTTTTTTACTTTCTGGTTTATTTCAATTTGATTATTTGATGGACAAATATCATTCAATGAATGAAAAATTAAAATATATTTTTGCTCAAAATATTTAACTTTTTTCATATGTAAAAAATTTAATTTCCATGTTATGAAATATTGAAAGTTTTTAAACTTCCTCAGAATATATTTTCAGAGAAAAATCTCTGAAATGGACCAAGAGTAAGGGCAAAGAAGCACTTCTATGGAATGTTTTTTGTTTTCTTGCAATGAGAAATTTGCAATAGTTTGTATTTTCAGAACTGTACATGACTGATTAATGGAATGAGAGGTTAAAAATCTGGTATTACTCTACCACATCTGCATCTGTTTATAAAGAATCATGCTTCCCCAGTAATATTGGATCTGTCTTCATGTACTAAAATAATTAAAACTACACAGACTCCAGCTCCAAGGACAAACTACTTTAGCCATTGGTTAAAGCAATATAGGTTTCAAAGTCTCAATATTGATTCAACTTAATATTATATTAAAATACAATTATACAATACTACATATATATATTCTTAGGCATTCACAAAGCAAAATCTAACAGACAGCTTGGACTTTTTCATAGATGAAACACAATACAAATAACCTTTCATACAGCATATTGCAAAAACAGAGAGTCATGTCTTTGGAAAATAGTTAAACTCTTATGCATAATTTTATACAAAGGTCAAACTGTACAATCTGACATTTGCATTCGAATAATGCTTTTTCTAATACGTGCTTAAAGCCTAAATCTCTTATGTTGAGCTTGGTATCATGGTAGAAAAACATTATATGTTGCGGTGATGATTTCCATTTACCTCTCATAAAAATTAAGATATCAGAAGTAAAGTGATGGGAAATAGTTCTCATTTATCTTTTGGCTCTGTTGAAGGTTGCTGTGAAAGGGAGAAAAGCTTCCATTATCACTTAAGACTAGTATAAGTATATGTTGAAAACCTCTTCAGAAATTTAAGTATTATATGAATGTCACTGTGGTTCTAATGTGTTTACCCTCTGAATGAGAAGTCTTCTGGAGAGATTCTTCTCGAGAGAGAGACCTGAATCCTTGGGTATAACTTTGTACCATGCCCATCATCTGGGACAGATATGGAGGCTGGATGCAGAATGACATCACTGAAACTGTGTCAGCAGATGATGCTATTCCTATAACATTTTGAAACCCACAAATTTTTTAAAATAAAGCTGTGTATAAGGCAGTGTGATGTGTGGAGTGAAGGAGGTGTGTTAAATTGTATGGTCTTCAAGCATACTTTTGGATACATTTATAGTTTAGCCATTTGGAATAGGCATGGTCCTTTTCTGTGCCTGCCTTCTGAGGAGAATATCCATGTGTGGAATATGTGAAACCAATCAATTTCCTCTTACTCCAACATAACCCTCTCTAGATGTTTTCTTAATATCTAAACATTTTTTTCCCCTAAATTGTATAAGCAGGCTTTCTTAGAGTATAACAGGAGGGGGCGGGAAAAAGGAAAAGAAAAAAAAAAAAAAAGGATGAGAAGTTTCACAACATGCTATAAAAGGTTTAATTTATCTCAAAACACAGACGAATAAGGAGATAACAACTAGAGCACTCTTTCACATATGGGAAATGAAAATATAGCGCCTTCCTGTGCCTTAGGAGTTTCAGAGATAGCAGACTGGAGACTGACTGGATTGGAAAGTGGGGAGGAGTATACCACATTTCCTCAGTGGATAAAGTGGTAGCATTTTATCTTTTGTAAGAAAGAATTTGCAAAGGACAGAGAACAAGTAGGAAGAAGCTGTCTCTCCCAGTAATTGTACAGGGTGCTCATCTGGGAAACAGGATACGCGTCTGTATTTCAGATTGTTCTAGGAACAGTGTGCATTACTAAATATTCTCTCTAAGCAAATCCATTTCAAATTGGAGAATAAGATAATGCCTCTGATTAATTTTGAGTATTGGAGGTTGTTTTTAAATGTATTATAAAAAATAAATAGTTCCTTTCCTGACTGAAATTAACACCCTTCATTCCTCCTAGATAATATTTTCCTTTTAAAATGAATATGATAAAACATAGGAATCAGAAAAATGGGGGGCTCAAAAATATTTCATGAGTCATTTAGTCCAACACCTGAATTTTAAGATTGATAGACCTAGATTATTCTTTATGAATGCTTGTCTAAATTGTTTATATAAAGAAGTAATGAAACTTTGATTCCACCACTGTGCATGCTCCTTATGAGTGCATAACTAATTTTACAGTGAGAACATATTTTCTATTTTCCAATCTGTAACTTTTTAGCCATAATTTAAGATAATTACTTATTTTTCTATATAGCAGAATCGATAACTCTTCTTCACCATCCTTCTCATGACTGTTTTTAATTGTTTGAAGACTGTTATATTACTCCTTCACTGTTTTTTTCCTTAGAAAATAAACATTCATTGACTCTTTCTTCATAGATTATTCTTTCTTAACCTTTGATCAAACCAGATGCTCTCAAAAATTATGTCTTAAAATTTCTGTAATTGGTTACTATCTTAAGTGCTCATGATCAAAGTTGATGTAGAACACCAGATACAGTCTTGGGAAAGCTGATGGAGCAGAAAAATAATTATCTTGGTATCTTGCTTAAAAATATTCCTATTAATACATCCTGGAATGAGATGGCTTTATTTTGCAAGCCACTATAATCATTATTCATTTTACATGTGGAAAATTGGTTTCTCTTTCTGAATACAGTGCTCTGCTTTTCCTTTATTACAACAATTTTAGTGATTTGTTAGCATTGCTCCAAACCATAATGAGATTGTTTTGAATTCTAATTCTGTCATCCAGACATCTTCCTGACTCTTTCTAACTTGATGTGACTGACGAAGTTTCTCAGTGTAGTGTTTCACAGTTTAAATGAACAAACATTTTAAATAGAGGCGAAAGTCATACAGACTCCTGGTTTTGCTGTTTGCAACTGTCTCAAATGTGCTGAGAAATCATTTTTTTAAATCACTTCATGCAGATGGCTTTTCTGTTAGTTCTATACCCACCACCCACCACAGAGCAATTTAATTTATCTCACATTTGATAGCTTTTATATGACAATATTGTGTGAACTGCCTCTTATTACATGAAATCTATATCATACCTGCTGCTTCCTCCTTATTCGCTAGTTATCCTGTCATAGAAGAACATTATCTTTCTTTGTTATAATTTGGTTTTTACATATCTGTGTCATCTGTTTCTTGCTACTTTATTATACTGAAGTTGATTAAATAACCAACAGTCAAGACATTGATAATTGTACCTTAGTAACTACTTATTTCTAGCTGTAAGGACTTAATCTTCCTTATCTATTATGGTGAGATTTAAGCAGATTTTATCTGTTAAAAATTCAGATTTTTCAAATTATAAATTTATTTTTTTTAATATAAAAATCTCAATAACTTTTTGAATTAATATTTGGATGCCTTGGCATGTGTTCCTCAGATTTAAGTGTTCTGACAATGCAGCACTTTCCTCTACCATGTGGTAATTAAGTAATTGGTGATTTTGCTTCCTTCTGTGCTTGTGGTCAGTAGCAATATTATTATTTTCCAGAGTCTGTCAAATTTTCATAGCAGTATAATTATCCAGTTGCTTTTAGATGCTTACTAGTGCAGTCAGGGAAATGATTAAATTTGCTTGTAAATGAAGGACCTCATCAAGGCCTTATTTTTATTCCCTTTTACAGACAGGATTTTTGGCTGAGACCTTGGTTTAGAGAAGTGCAATACAGGTGTTTCTCTACTGAACTGAAAAGTTAAGAGATTCAAATATAGACAGAGGAAAGGTTATTATATGGTTACAGTAATAATAACAAAAAGCTTCTCTTCTATCCTGATGTATAAACACATATTCTCAGAATTTAAAGGTAATCACATAAGTGTTTAGTATTCTGAAGACAGGTAGCATTTTCTGCTCATAACTAACCTTTTCATGAGCCAGGTATCTGTCATCTCAGCTGGAATTATCATTAATAAGAGAACTGTTACCTGAATTTTGTATAGGAAATAGACGTGCTTCAACAGTGTGAGGCCTTATAAAAAAGCCTACTGATTGCTACTTGTTGGTTTGTGAACCAAGGAAGACCCTGCTGAGATTGAATTGCTGTGTTTGAGGCAAGTAAGGAAAACTGTGATAGATGATTATCTAGCTTGTGTAAAATGGAGGTACAGGATTTCAGTTCAGATAGACATGCTTCCTTTCTGATAAGGGACAATGTTTAAAGAAGAAAGAGTGCTACCGAAGGATGCTTCTTGTAATTGCACCCTTTAAGATCCTGATCCTTCGGGAACCTATATATCAGAATAACGATGCATTCACTGTGTACCTATTGTTTGCAATACTATTGAACTTTAAAAAATCAGTCTGTTCCTGACGCTGAGCTGAAAGCTTAAATGAGTGGGGGGAAAAAAATAAAAAGAAGAAAATACATACTCATTTACTTGTGACATGGAAAAGAAAAGAATGCATTTGTGTTATTCGATTTTAAGATCCAAGAGAGCCTATTCTGAAACATAGAAGGAACAAATCATGCTGAGGTGGAAGAGTGTAGGATCCAGTCCCTGGAATTGAACAAGGGATCAAGAGGAAATTAAAATATCAGGGATATGAGTGAACAAGAAATCATGAAATAAATATTTTGAAGTTGAAAGGATGGAGTAAGAATTTGAGAAATTCCATTAATAACTCTAAAGTTATTAGAAAACCAGTTGACGTCTTTTGGAGCATCCAGTGGGTATCAAAAGAATTTTGCTGAAATGCCTTTTCAGTTATACCAAAATAAAACTTTAGACATTCTTTCGCATTAAGTTTCCACCATGTTCTGACGTCGAGCAGCAAATCAAATTTTGAGGGAAACAGGAGTTTTGGGATCTGGTGAACTTTAATTCAGATTTTGAAACAAAAAGCATATTTAGTGAAATCTCATTATTGTTTAATGCTGATTTTAAAATATTGCACAATCTATTTTGTATGACAGCTGTACATTAACAAACATGGACATTTTTATCTAACATATCTAACTGTGTCTCTCCACCTGTTCATCCACCTATCCGTTCATGCATCCATTCTTGTTTCTATTCTGGTCAAGTATTTTACTGGAATAATATTTTGTACCTTAATCTTCTAATTCAACTGAAATTCTGAGAGCAATGTAACAATTAATTTAGTGCACCACTTACTCTAGGATCCTCTTTTTCCATTCACATCTTATTCAGTTATACCTATTACATTTTTCAGAATGTTAAAAGAAATAATATTACTACCAAAAAACATTACCCTCTGGACTTAAATGTGCAGGTCTGCTTCAGAAGCTTTACAGGGATGATTTTGGTTTTTTTTAGATTTAGAACTCCCTGTAAGGTAAGTATACAATTATTATTAAAAGAAATGTGGACGTGAGAAAAAAATAATTGGGTGTGAAACTGTACAAAAGACATGTAACTTCAGACATTTCTTACTCTTGATATTAGCAGCTATATTTTGTAGTTAATAAAATGCATCTATTTATTTTTTACACATGTACATTTGCTTTTCAATCTGATTTGATCCCACAAGCCTTATTCAGGCAAAGCTACCATTGAGCCACTGGCACTATAAGAATCACATGCTTAATAAATACACTTACAAAGAAATCTTAGCCATAGGTTTAATCCTTCACTGAAAATTTCCAAATGAAGTCTCCAAAATATTTCACAATGCTAGGAAAATTCTAATGAAGTATGAAGGTGTTTAACTCACCATAAATGATGGTTCAGTTCTGTGATATAACTTTCCCTAAAGCTCTGAATGCAGTATCGCATGTGCTATGAACAGTTTAAATGAGTATTATCTTCCTATGGGCAAAATTAAAGCAGTTTTAACTAATGGCATAAAAATTCATTCAGTATTTCTGACAGTTGTAACAAAACTAAAGGTCAGGTTGCACCCTTTGGTACCTTTATTCATTCAGCTTTGGTGTTTAAAAATATGTTTAATCAAATTTTTCAAAGTTATGGGTTTATAAATGGCTATTTGTTTCTGGCCTTTGATTTGTAATTTGCATTACTTTTTTTTATCCACTTCATCATGTGCATAATTATATATCCACTGGAGTAGCCTTCAGTTCAAATCCCATTTGATGGCCTGAATTTTAGTTCAATATCTCAGTTGTTTCTGATTTTGAAATTTCAAGTACATCTACTGATCCTTACTCAGCATGGAATCCTCTAGATAAAGGTTTCCAAAGCTTCTTTGGTGTGAACCTGAATCAGTAACAATGGTGGAAGAGAAATAGCTAAGTGCTCTTCACACTCAGTATCTCATGTACGCAAGAGATGTTTCCACTGTGGCACCACTGATGTTGCATCTCCCCACTGAGAAACATCCAAACACCATTGCTGATCCTGTGACATCTTTGTGTCCACTTTAAATCCATTTGAACAGCGAGGAGAGTGAATGACATCCTCAGTGTCCTACCTATGAAACTTCACTTGTTTTCTGTACTCATTCTTCCTTTTAATCCATTTGATGGAAGAATGAAAAAGCAAAGAAGAGCATCCAATTGTATTTTAATACATCAAGTAATCTAAACTGTGCCATCTGTTGCACTGTTTATTTTTTTGTTCTCGGCTAGTCTCTGTTTTATAATCTTTCTGAACCGACCTCATCAAAACTTACTCTTCACTAGGCTGACTAACATCCCTCCTTTCTGAATTACTTTTTTTCCTGTATTTGCTTTGCTCTGTAAAAAAGCTTTTGATAGCTGAAGCAAAAATGGTAAGTAGAATATGACCAACAAATGTGATCTCTAAAGGCCTTGTCAAGCTTTCTACATTACTGGATTTTGGTAGACATTCTGGTAAGGTACCTTTTTTGTTGTTGTTGTTATTTGCTTTAATTTCACAAAATACTTTTTGAAAATAAACTTATTGACATCAGAAAAAAAAGCTGTACTAAAGCAATCATATCATTCCCCTATAAGCTGGAAGAGAAATAGTAAGTACAAGGCTTTATGGAAAGCTAGACAGCATTTCAACAGGTAAAATGGCAGCACTGAAGTCAATGGTCTTCTTGCACTTAGAAATCATAGAGCATTCAGATTGTATTTTGGAACTCTTGTTAACAACAAAGAGTGAAGGAACATTATCAGGAGAGACTGCACCTATTCCTATCCTTTGTTATATTGCCAGGCTGAAGAAAACATTAAAGAAAGATGAAGAAATGGCCATCAGCTACCTAGCCTATGGCTGCAAGAATAATGATTGTTTTAGTCTTTATTGTTCAGCTTTAGTACATATTAAAGGTTGTATTTGTCATTGATAACATCTTAAAAGAGTACTTACAGTTCGAAGAGTTTAGTTTGGCCACATTTTTCTAGACAGTCCTTTGAAGTCTTATAGATGTACAGGGTTAAGAATTTACTGTACAGGGTTAAGTATTTACTGTTTAGAAAATAGGCATGCTAATCATGAGAAAAAAATCCTTGTTTTATAATAACTCTGAATGCTTCAAACTTTGCTGTGACTACTATGACTGCTTTCTGCCTATGCCTCTGCCTATACCTTTGGTGATGCATCTCCAGTATATAACTTTAAGTTGTGAAATTTAGGTTTTTATTATGTTCAGATGAGGCCACTGAAAAACAAATAGTCTTTTCTCCCCAAAAAACTGATCTATTTGCCCCTTCCTTCCAAGCATGAGGAAAGACTTGATAAAGAAATGAATATTCTAGTTTTATTATGAAGAATTCTATTAATTCATCTTCTAATTTTATTTATGTTTATTGGTTTATCAAATTCAAGTACTGGTGAGCACTGAAAGAATACACTACCTTTAATTGCTTGACATAAATATTTGAAAACATATTTAGAAAAAAAAATACTTCTTATGACATTGTTCTTCTAGAGGTATAATTAGAATCTTAGTGTCTTATTTAAAAAAAGAATTAACATTGTTTATCAATGAATGGATAAGATGATGATATAAATTTTACCTAGAATATGACTGCATTAAATGTGTAATGCCAAATGCATGTGTGATTTGTGTTGCTCAGAAAGCGGACAGCTTAATTTCTCGGTTGCTAGAATTTCTGAATGACCTTTGGGATTAGTTCCAGTTAAACTGTGTTGAAATAGCATAGCCTAGATGTATATAACTGTCTAAAAGCTTTAGTAATGTACATCAGTCATCTTATGAGGAAATCTAAAATGCACAGCAGTACAACTGTAATGGGTCACAAGGCCCCTCATTAGTGAAGAAAAAATTTAAGGCCGTTGGAACATATCACGTGCAGCAATGAGACACCCATGTGAGGAAAAGCCAGTCAGACAACTGCAATCCCTTCTATAAACTCTGGCTCATGTCAAAGAAGGTAGCTAAGTGTTAGGGAGCATTCTTCTAGCTGTTCTACAGCCCTTTGGCTTTGGGACCTCAATGATTTTACCTTCTGCCCTACACTGGCAGCCTCAATATGGGGATAAGAATGCATATGTAGGTACATCTACTCACCAGCTGCTCCTGTGCAAGCTTGCAAAAACTGTCCTCGCAGTTAATCAGAACACCTGAGCCATCTGTGCTAAGTGAAAGAATTTGCTTGTACTTTCTGCATGACATCATCATTGATCAAAGGCCAGAACCTGCTGAATGTGTCTTTCTTTCATACTTCTTTTGATAAATGATAAATGATACCTGTGTATTTTATCAAAGGATGGGAAGGGGGATGGTTGTTAATGGGGTTGTATTGGATAGTGTGGGACCTGAGCATGACATAAATGGTAGGGAATAAGGGGTGGCTACTGTCCTGACTTCAGGTGGGATAGGGTTAATTTTCTTCATAGTAGCTAGTATGAGGCTATGCTTTGGATTTCTACTGGAAACAGTGGTGATAACATGGAGATGTTTTAGCTGTTGCTAGGTTGTGCTTGCACTACTCAAAGACTTTTTTCAGCTTCCCATGCTCTTCCCTGGATTTCTATCTAAACACTTAAGAAGGGAAACTATTTCCCACTTATTCCTTTTTTAAAGTTTGTTCAAAATTGTAGAATTTTGAAAGGGAAAAAATACAGTTAAATGGGTCTGATTTTGGAAATACTACAGGGCATTTAACTGCAGCCTTTCCTTCTTACGCAGGGAAAGGAAACAGGAGAAAAGAAATATGGATGTTTTTGGATGGCTTCCTGATTTGGTGCTTGTAGAAGAAAAAAAGAGAACTTTCAGACAATTTCCTTAAAAATAATTTACTTGTGACTGCATAAGAATTATTTCATTCTTTTCTCTAGCTACTGTGAGTTTAGAAATATTATCTTTTTCCCAAAAAAAGACCTTACAGAGACAAGCTTTACATCTTTTTCTTAGTCTTTGTATAATTTCTATAACTTTACTGCTAAAATCTCAGCAGTGTTATTATGACCTCAAAGTTCTTCCAAGTTTTATTTTAAAAACAGTAAAGTACTGGAATCTGTAGTAATTTATGAATGCTTAATTTAGTCTTCTTTTAGGATGGATAAACTTCATTAGCAAAGATGTTCTATCAGTGTTTAAGAAATTTTTATTCTTTTACTTCTCATGAAATTTTATGGAAGACATTTTTGGAAAAAATCTTCAGTGTTACCTTTTGGTATCAGATTATAAGTTTAAGTCCATCTTTTACTAAGCTTTTTAAAAAGTTTTAATTTCATTGTCACTAGATCATCTGTTCCTGATGACCTACAAGTCATTACCCAGTAGCATGTATTTCAATATGTTTTATACAGATATGTTTTAATAGTTTTTTTCTGAATAGCTGCCCTAAATAGACCTTCAAGCTACCATACAAAATAGACAAAATCTCACATATCTCATTTCATCTCAGTTTTCTTCTCTCAAAAGAATGTTTGTTATTGATGAACACAAGGAAAATATCCAATGCTTATAAACAGCACAAAGAAAAAGTCCACAGATTAATTTTTTTTAATGTTAAATGAAATTTTGAATAATTAGCAAAAATCTTTCAGAAGATTCTTGACAGAACTATTTGAAATTCTAAACTTTAAAGCTCATTGAATATTATGGCTTTCACATGCTCCAGCAGGAGGGACCAGGAGGAAAGATGGGAAAAATTCTACTTCCCTGAGTTAATGGATGCATGCACAGTAAAGCAAAGCTCCAGGAATGTAGGTTAGGCAAATATATAAAGGCAGAGAGAGCAAATAATGACATCTTCTGAACGTGGTGAGGAAAGCAGAGGCTAATACAGAGAGCAGAGACAAATCTAAGCTTAAGAAGGGTCAGAGACTACTCCTACAGACCAGGAGGGAGTTAGGCTCACAGTAAGAACATCTGAAGTCCTGAAAGCTGCCAAATCTGACAGCAAGATGAAAGGAGAGACTGAAGGTTGGAAATCTCTATTTTTTTAAACCTTGTATTTAATCTCTTTTGTCTAGCAAGTATGAGTTTCACCTTGTTCAGATTTCTGTTTTGTGTTCCAGTAAAACTGACTTATATTTTGACCACCTGTCATGAGTGCTAGCCCCTTTCACTATGATATGTATTGTTATACTTGTACATATGTATGTTTATAAAACACTGTGGAAAGATTTAGGTGCTAGTACGTAAAGAATATTTGAAATTTTATAAATTAAATAAAAATTAATAATTTTCAATATACAAGGACAAAAAAACAAAAAGCTAATTCTTTTTCATATATTGTCCCAAAGGTGTGCCCTTGTCAAAATTCCTGTGAGACATTTAGTCCCTAAAACCTTTTATTACGCCAGTGAACACAAGCTCCTTCATGCCAAGACAAGACAGCGGTCAATGTTAATATCCCATCTTGAGAAAATACTATGCGTGTTTTCTGAAGCTGTAGTTATACTGTTCCCTTCTCTAAATTGATCCACATATTGCGGATTGGAGGGATAAGAAGGGAGGAGGAAACAGGAGAAAACTTCACTACCCTGATTCAAGGTCTTCTTGGCCTGGAGTTAGATCAACTATTGGTCTCACTCAAGTTCTATTTGACAGGTATTCATCCTGAGCCATCTAATCAGTCTGATAGCAAAAGAGATATTGTGGTCTGTATTTATCTACCTTCTTTGAGATATATATATAGGGAACTTAGTTGTTTTAAGCTCCTTTTACAAACAATGAAGAGAGGCAGGAGTATTTATGAGAATTCAGATTTTTGTTAACAGCCTAAAGGGGATGTTGTAAAAGTTCTACATAGTTTTTAAGGTATTTTACACAGATTTAGCCTCACTATTCCTTTGCCTAAAACACAGCAATTCTTATTTTTTCTTTTTTATTTCGTAGATGGAAACTGTTGAAGTCTATTATTTTTGTTTTAAATAGCCCTCTAATTTTATGGAAGTTCATGGTTATGAGTTCTTATTTGTCCTAGGACATGACCAAACAAAAAAGGGTACTGTAAGCATTCCATGGCTTCAAAGAAGTCAGGAAATAAAAGAAGCTGAACAAGAACTTGGCTGGGAGTTTTGCTGTCTGCACAGAGGGGAAAATTTTCCCTAGGCAGGTCCTAGAAAAGGTGATAAATTTAGAGTATTTTCCCTTTATGTAGATTGCAGCTATATTTTCAGCTTCCATTTCAAGTTTCTTCCAAATGAGATTAGAAATGGTCAAGTTATTAATCACACTTCAAATATTTATAGTATAACAGCCAATTCAACTTCAACTATAGCATTACTACTACTATCCCTAAGGTAACTCAATTATACTTATTTTGTATTACATGGTATAATACATCAGTCTAAGAGCATAATGACATAATAAATCAAAGCTGAGGAAAAAAGAAACCTGAAGGAATTAATTAAAGTAGTATTTACAAGAGGTAAAGAGACACTTATAGTAAAATTTTAGGCCTCAATCCAGAAAATTTTTCTACTTGCCCCTATCACAGTAGGGGCAGTCACTAATTTCTTGCAGAGCCTAAAGATCTATCAGTGTGAAATAAATGCACTGCATAAAGGCCAGAATTCTCAACTTCAAGGGGGGAATTATGAATTATATCATATCAAAATCTGGTTGAAAAAGTACACAAAAGCAAGGTCAAGGATGCAATAGAAATTCACTTCACAGAATTGCAGAATGTCAGGGGTTGGAAGGGACCTCTGGAGATCATCTTGTCCGACCCCCTGCTTGAGCAGGCACACCTAGAGAATTCGACAGAGCCAAGATAGAAAGCTTGGACAGTTAAAAAAAGGTTTTGAACTTGTGAGTACAATAATATGTAGCAGGAAATAAAGAAATATTAAAACATTATGGTGCAGTAAGATGAATATTACCAGTCACATACTCAAGTAGATCAAGTACTCATTACAGCACCAAATAACTAGGCCAATAATAGCTATAAAGACAATGAATATTATTTTATAATTATTTTAAAGAAGAAATGTACAGAAATTTATCTTCCAAGAAGCCCCTTATACTACAAAGTAGATTTCCCTTTCACCCCCTTTTCACTTGAACTATTTTTCAACTGGGTCCTTTTCTCCATAGCTGTTATTTATACTCAGGGAATAGTAGCATGAAAATATAAACAATCACTTTACATTTATGAACCAACAATCCTAAACACATGCCTTGTGCATGTATTCATTAACATTCAAGCATTGAGACAGTAGGTCTGATATTTTCCAGTTCCTTCGGGCCAAAATCCCACCAACGCCTCTCAGCATGAATCCAACGTGTTTAAAATGTGGCAAATTAATTTTGCAACTGAAAAGCATCTGTGCAGGGCGCATCTCTCAGACTTGCATTCATTTCACACTGCATATATATTACACTGTATCTGTGGAAACATTTCTGTTTAGAAAATATCAGACAGAAGTATGAGAAGGAGGAAGTTAAAGAAAAGAACAGTTTTAAGGGTGGGCGAGGAGGGGGAATCAGATATAAACCTAAACTTACTTCTAGCATTTTATGCCTATAATTTCTTTCTTTTGGACTGTCTTTAGAATGTTTAGGAATCAGAACAACTATTCAGACAGCAACTGTCTCATTCTCCGGGAGCAGGTAGCCAGATCTTAAAATGAACAGAAATAATGGACTGGACTTGGGTGGAACTTAACTTTTCCAAATCAAAGATAGTGATTTTGGAGGAAAAAATAAAATAATAATAATAGTTTAAAAATTAAATAAATAAAATTATAAAGTACCAAAGTAACAAGCCTATTTAACTAGTAGGTAAGGAAGAAATGGGAAAGGAGGTTTCCCAAATCACAAATTACATTCTAGCTCAGTGTAGCTCAAGGAAGTGGTAAGCAAGCTTTCACCATTGAAAGGTAGTTGTGTTTTGAGGAAAGGACTGGTTAGGATTTTCGACTTACCTTCAAAAGAAGGCTGATGGTTATTAATGCCATGAGGAATAATGTGGCTCTGCACGTCTGGAATTAAGTGATAAAGTAAACGGGAAAGTTTAGACTTTTTTTTACACCTCCATATTGTTACACTATGTAGCTGACTGAGACGTTGTAAGACTGAGTCTAAGGCACCCTGAGCCTAAGGAACTCCTGTTGACTGACATTCAAGCTGTATTTTTCTTTTAGGGGTTTACAGAAAACATCTTCCTCAATTACTATATTCATTACAGTGTCTATTCATACTTCACTGCAATATCTCCTCCTTGGTTGTGCAGAAACAGAGACATATCCTACCACGGACTCATCTAGTCCAACACACTTTTCCTGCCATTAGCCAGGATCAGGTACTTAGAGAAGTTCCAGGCTTTGGAGTGAGGCTGTATGAGATAAGCTACCCAAAAGTGTTTTCTTTTTCCCTACATAAAATGTTTTTCAAAGGTTGATTTACATCTTGAATAAAGAAGTTCATCTTGACATCTTGCGCTTTTAATATGCTTTCTGTGGTTGGTGGTGTAAATATTGTTCAAGAAATATTGGGTTTTTTTTTCCTTTTAGGTATCTAGCATCAGTTATATCTTGTTGCAATGTGTCCCATAGGTTAATTAGGCATTGTAAAAATAAGTGTTTCTATAAATCATTTCTGAATTTGCTGCCAAGCTATGCATATCGTTACTCAAGCTGTGAATATTTAGGTGTTTGTGACCTTTCTTCTTAAATGAATTTTCCAAAGCAATCTAATCATGTTAGTCCCTCTTTTCTGATCTCCATTCAATTTTTTCCTTTCCCCTCACTCCCCTTTCCAATCAGGTGCCAAGATGCTGAGAAATGTATAAAGTATTCTAGATGCAGTCTTAACAGACCTGATAGACATTGACTAATACTTTCATGATTGATTACTTGATGTTCTGGCATATGATGCCAAAAAACTGCATTGACCTTGGATAATTTTTCCCCCTGAAATATCACCCTAAATGAGCTGGAGGAGAAATGTCTTTACTCATAGAAAATTTTCAGAAGTTTGTTTTTATTTTTTTTTAAGAACTGAGACAAATAGTTTAAAAACCAAATAGGATTATGAACCAATAATCAACCCTACACTTGTTTAAGTCAGTTGATATATTTTATTTCAACGTTTTTTAAATGTTGCAATTTTAGCTTTCTAAATGACAAGCCAGCTATAATTAACTGTTTTACACAGAAAACTAACCTTTTTTTTGTGTGTGTAAAAATTCAAAATGGGATATTTTAATAATTCTCAAAGATTTAGGAAGAAATAAGATGAAGAAAATCACTTCTTCTCAGGACATTCATAGAACCAACTATCTGGCACATTGAAAGAAAACAATCAATTCAGTGGAAATTTTCTGACTGTCTTTAACCATACTGAAAATTCATTTGTAATTATCGCTCTTTGTTTTAACATTATTATTGTCACCCATGTGTTATCTTCCTACAGAAGATCTGTTTTAGATTTTTTTTTCCAATTAAACTTTGAGTTTTTCAAGTTTTTTCTTCAAAGCTTCTCTGCTTTCTAGTTACATTTGTATTCTTTCTCATGGATGCTCACTACATTTTTAATTGCAAGTTTCATTAGCATGCTGTTTAGTCTCACTTTAAAATTGTTAATTAAGATGGTTAATAGGACAAGAGCTGATTCTGACCCCTGTGACAGTGTATGACTCTTCATTTCAAGTTGAAACATTGTTAATGGTTATTCTTTTCATTGTCTCAATCAATTTTTATCCACAAGCCTTTATGTCTATTTTGATCTGAACTAAATGCCTACGATTTCTTCAGACAATGCATCAAATATTTTACTGAAAAAAAAATCCCTCCCCACCCCAAATCCCATATGTCTAGTCTGCTCCCTCTATCTCCTTCTACAGTTCTATAAAAATCGGTTTGAGCTTCAGCAATATATGCTGCTTGTTGGTCGTGGTTCCATTATTATTAATGCGCTGCATATGTAGGCAATGTAATTCCATGGACTTTACATGACCCTGGAAACCAAGGGAATGACACTCTTTAAAAAATAATTGCCTAAATTATTTGTGGATGGAAGAGAATGGCACAAATCCAAAACCACAGTGGCAGAACTTCTTCAGCAGCTGCTTGGCCATCCTAAATAGGTGTCTGCCTCTTTGACAGGCACTGTCTGCAACCCCTCTTCTGAAATAGGTACAGATCTAGATCTTCTGGTCTGAATGATTTGTGCATATTCTTGTTATACCTTGACTAGAATTAAAGTAAGGCTAAGAGTTAGTTATCAGGGGAATCTAACTCCTCTGAAAGGCTCACCTTGGCAGCTGCTCTTAGCACTATCCTAGCATATACAGACCAGGATGAACCGTCTGAGGGAAAGTATTGGTAGCTTTTTTCATTATATTTTATCTTTAGGTTGAAGGCCCCATGGGAAGATAAGCCATCACTGGAGCAGGTTTGCTGGCAGGATTGTGGCCCCGTGGGGCACTCACGCTGGAACAGTTCAGTTCATTCGTGAAGGACTGTGCCCTGTGGGAAGGACCCATGCTGGAACAGTTCTTGAAGAACTGCTGCCCATGGGAGGTACCCACAGTGGAGAAGTTAATGAAAGACTGTGTCCCATGGGTGGGACCCCACGCTGGAGCAGAGGAAGAGTGTGAGGAGGGAGGAGCAGCAGTGACAATGTGTTGTGGACTGACCACAACACCCGTCCCCTATCCCCCTGTGCCACTCAGGGGGAGGAGACAGAGAAGTCATGAGTGAAGTTGAACCTGGGAAGAAGGGAGGGATGGGGGGAAGATTTGTTCATATTTCTTCATTACCCTACTCTGTTTGATCGGCAATAAATTAAATTAATTTCCCCAAGTTGAGTTTATTTAGCCCGTGACAGTAACTGGTAAGTGATTCCTGTCCTTATCTTGACCCACAATCTTTTTTTTTATATATTTTTCCTCTGTTCTTCCAAGGAGGGAGAGTGATAGAGGGGCTTTGTGGGCACCTTGCAGCTAACCAAGGTCAACTTACCACATTTAGAAATTAGATATTTTCTTCTTCACTACTATAACAAATTTAAGGAGGGTGTCGTGGTTTAGCCCCAGTCAGCAACCAAGCACCACACAGCTGCTCGCTCACTCCCCCCTGGTGGGACTGGGAAGAGAATCAGAAGAGTAAAAGTGAGGCAACTCATGGGTTGACATAAAGGCAGTTCAACAGGTAAAACAAAAGCTGTGCGTGGAAGCAAAGCAAAGCAAGGAATTCATTCACTACCTCCCATGGGCAGGCAGGGGTTCAGCCAGCTCCAGGAAAGCAGGGTTCCATTACGCAAAACGGTTGCTTGGGAAGACAAACGCCATCACTCCAAATGTCCCCCCTTCCTTCCTCTTCCACCAGCTTTATATACTGAGCATGACGTCATATGGTATGGAATATCCCATTGGTCAGTTTGGGTGATCTGCCCTGGCTGTGTCCCCTCGCAGCTTCTTGTGCAGCTGGCAGAACACGGGGAGCTGAAATAGTCCTTGGCTAGTACAAGCGCTACCCAGCAACAGCCAAAACATATGTGTGTTATCTCAACATTTTTTTCATGCTAAGTTCAAAGCACAGCACTATGTCAGCTAGAGTGAAGAAATTTAACTCTATCCCAGCTAAAACCATGACGGGGGAGGGGGGGGAGGGAAACGAACAGACCACAGCCACAAGTTCTTCATAATTTTCCTCAATCCTAAAATTGTCCGGGAATCTTCTGCTATTACATAATTAGAATTATTAATTATTAAAATTTATTAGTAACTCTTCTCTCACAATGGTCACCACAAGCTGCTCACAGCTAAGATGAAAGAAATTCTGAATTAGTTATGGCATTTGTTTTAGCTCATGGAAGTTCCTTGTAACATCAGATATCTGCTGATTAGTTGGTAGTTCTGTGGAAACTTTACATTCTTCTCAAACCTGGAACTGTGTTTTTTTTTTTTTAAAGTATACATGAGTAATGACTAGGTATTCTTATTACCTTTTTAAATATACAACACTTTTGGATACTTACAGAATATTTTCTCTCACAGTAACCTGTAGAAAACTTTTGAAGATATTTGCTGTGGACTGTATGAAAACTATTTCTATTGGCATTTGTTACTTTTCAATTTCATTGATTCCTTGCAGACCATATTTGCACAGGGAGAATGCATGAGATGGCCTTAGTTCCCTGCAGCTTGATTCTTATTGTAATATTGGCATAAACAGGGCTGTTCTGAGTGAACAAATATAGCTAAATATGCAAATATAGAATTTTGGGGATCAGGGCATTAATAAGTATATTATATTGATATTGGTATATTGACAGTTTATTTTTAAAAGTAGCCAAAGTGATGAAAGAAACCCACAAAATGAAGTAGCATTTAGGGCATCAGAAACTCTCAGATACCCTGAATAAATATGCTAGAATAAATCTTGTATTTATGCTAACTTAGAAGTAGAACATTGTTGAAAATCTTTCCTTTAAAACTATTCTTGAACCTTCTTTTCACTGTCTACACAGAAAATAAGAAAAAAAAAGTGGAGGGTGGAAAGCTTATAAGACAGAGTATTGCAATTAATACTTATTTGCCTATTAGAGAAACAAAAATTTACACAGACTCATATTTCCTAACTTTTCATTTTTATCAGCTTTTTGATTAAAATTTTGTGCAAAATGTGGGAAAAGTTGTTGAATTTTTCTTTTCTTAATGTAGTCAACCTTTGTGAACACCTTATAAAAAGACATATAGAAGATTACTGAACTCCACAACAAAGGCTTTTTTTCTGGAAAACATGCTGTGTACTTGAGTGATTACACTTCATTATTTACAGATGACAGGATAATGACATAAACTGAAAAGAAATAAAAAAAAAATTCGGAACAAAGATCAAGAACCATTTTTTCATGCAGAGAATCCTTACTGTTAGTGTTACGCAATGGTTTTCAACCCACTTGGGCTGGAAACATATAAAGGGAAGCCATTGAATAATCCATTAGAATGTTCCCTGTGGAGTAATAGAATTTAAAGAGGGAAAGTACCAATACTTCTGCACCTTCTTGGTGGGAAACTTAAATGTAAATGTCTAATTTACCACATTTATCTGCAGTTTTGACCAATAATTCTTCTGTTGAAGTACTCATCTTCAGTGAGAAAAATGATAATAGAATTTAGTACTCCTTACAAATAATTTTATATAAATGAAAACTAGAGATGTTTCAAATACATCAAGGGCACTGCAAAAATTCAGTGCATGTCACATCTAAAAGTGCTGTATGAATACCTTATTGATGGTAAGAGATCTGGTAACTCCCTAAAAGACAAGAATTGCCTAAACCCAGTATTTTAATTGAGAGTGCTGCTAAATTATTGATTTTTACCTCATTTGGTACAGACTTCTAAAGAAAACACTTTTTTGTTTTCTTCTCTTTTACTTTCTTTTTTTTTTTTCCTGTAATACTCATTACTTTGTTGTATCTTTCCAGTGCAAGATCTTCAGAACACAGGCTCTTCATATATGCGGTGTTATGTAAACTGTTGTGTTATAAACCAGATGCTCAATGGAAGTAAATCAGCACTGTGTCATTAATGTTCGGCTTTAGATTGCCAATTAACTGAAGGTAATTTACATGTTTAAAAACTAATCTGAATCTTCTTCTGAATGAGAAATATTTATAGTTTATTCTGATGAACCACACTGTTTATCTAAATTCAGTTCTTTGAGTTAGGAATTCATGACCACCCTGAAGAAATGCATCTGTTGTGCCTAAACCTGTCTAATAGTTTGAAAGAAGCCTTATCTTGTTTGCTACAGAAATCCTGGATCCAGTCTTCATAATGCTTATGGCAGCCAAATGCAACGATTTCTTGTCTGCCCAAATATTTTTTTGTTTTATAATAGCAGAGATCTATGCTTCTGATATCTAGGGGGAAGTCTTAATTATATTCACCATCAAATTAGAGGATATTGCTAAACATTTCAGTATACACAAACATCTTTTTTTCTTTCTGTTTTAGGGTGAATACTTTCTATCCTTATTTAATATTTGTGATATTTTTAAAATGAATATACACAGATTATTTATGTCTTCATTAATCTATTTCATATTGTAAATATTTGTACTTAGAATCTGTGTCTGGTTTGAAGTCTTAAATATTTATTGTAATAGAACATTTTAAAGAATATTTGGATTTAATTTATATATCATTTATCTGTATTTATGTAAACCACTATGTTTCTGAAGGCTTTATGCTTTGTTAAATTTTCATTTTCCAATATTTATGCTGGAATTAATAATTGGAATCCAATATCAAAGATAAATGTGCCCTGGGAAATATTTCAGGACATAAAAAACAGAACAAAGAAAAATGTTTCCATTTGCTATATCCTTATTCACAGCTAACACTATTTATTTCATGGTAAGATTCCATATTGTCGCAGCTCTCTGCATTAGTGAGCGATGATATGCTTAACATGTTCGTACATCAAGGGACCTTTATAACTAAGCCTTCAGCAGATGTGTTCCAATTTTTAGAGTATGAGAGGTATTTTCTCAAAACTGTAACATAAAGAATAGGATGCATTGGCCTGGAATAAATCACATCCATCATTCATGGCTGCCCTAAAAACTGCTCTTCAATATAAGAAAGGTAATTCTTGATTGTCCCATTAACTCCATCAATTGGCAAGTCATGGTAGACAGGCACAAAACAAACTACGTGATAAGTGTAACAGTGAATTTCAAAAAACTATTAGATTTTGTAACTAGATTCTGTAACATTTAGACTGCACTCTGATTTTCAAATATCAGATATAACAACAGGCTTATAGAACTACACGTTGCAATGCACTAACCAAATATAAAACACAAAATTAGAAATTTAATTCATAAAGATGGGCAAACTAAAGATCTGTGATCCTATGGAGTTATAATTTTTTAAAAATTAAAATTTATTTTTAATTTAAATAGTTGTGTGTAGATTATTTTGAATAATTTTTTGCAGCTTTTACACAGAGTTAACTTATACATGAGGAACCATGGAATCAAGGAGGTGTTTTTTGCTGTGAAAAGCTACCTCATTTGTTTAAGCTGTGAGAAAGCATCTGTTAGCACAGTCACAATCTTTATTTTTCAAGCTTAACAGCAAAAGCCACTAAATCCTTTTAGGGAACTACTTCATTCATTCCATCCATAGAAAATTTGCTCCGATTTAGCATTGTGAATTACTTTCCTACCTGTTACTATTGATTACCAGTAACTATTGTATAAGCTGCAGAATCTGAGAATATGGAAGGTGAATATGTGGTCTGTCGATGTTCTTTCTCTCTTCATTAGACAAAAGGAAGTGATTGTACAGAGTAATAATAAAAAACCATAACACAAGGGATTAGAATAAGAGAGGTAATAAGTGTTAGCATTAAGATGAGGAGCTGGGGTATGATAATGAGGTGAGGCTGTCTATACTATACTGGCCCTTGAACTAGGAGAGGCTACAGAAGACAATGAAATGAATTATTTATGCTCAGATGGAGCACATATTACCAAATACTGTATTTAAGTAGAAACTATAGCAAACCTATCTTTCTTTCTTTTTTCTATTTTTTTTTTAAGAGGTTGGAATGTTGGAATGTGAATACTGAAAAAAACTGAAGCTTAAAGAGGAAAAAACCAGCATTATGTCTAAATCACTTGACTTTCCTTTCTCATCCCCTTCCTAGGAAACTGTATAGTAGCTTTAACATCTTTGCTACAGCCGTCACAAGCAGAGCTTGGCAAGTCACTGAGATCAACTTTTTCAGTGTATATGTCTCACTACCTCAACACAGACAGAAGCATTGTAGTGGGTTTCATTTTACTTAACTGCGTTCATCTCATGTTTACACATCTTCATCTGAGCTGATCTACAGAGGAACTCTGTCTTCAATAGCATTTGACTTAAAAGTCTTTCCACTGACTAGAAAAGGAGTCAAGGGTAACTAGTTCAACTATTGTAATCTCAATATAGGCATCCGTATTTCACCAGTTGATCCCTAGCCCTAGAACCTGTTTTTGCAGAAATGTGCCATTCTTACCGCATCTGAAATTAATGAGATTTATGTTTTGAATGGAATTCTACAAAACTCTACATCATTTTGAGAAAAGAGAAATCTCAAAATTAAATAAGATTCAGTCATTGGTATCTCTGTAACTCAGCTTCCCACCTGTTAAACAGGAATAATACCCTCTCACTTCATGAGAGTTCTGTGAAAGTACATTAATTACTATTTGTGAAATATTAGACATTATAATGATCACTACCATCAAAAAAAGACATGAAGAAATTAATAATTCTGTCTCCTTAGCAGCATTTTAATAGTGGCCTAAGGCTACACAGTGAATAATGAGAAAACAAAACATTGAATAGCTACTTATTTACTGAATACTATTAATCATGTGTGCTGAATGATATGACAGTTTCGTGGACAAAAACAGTACATGAGCATCTAATTAAAAACTGTATTATGCTTCTTATGCACAAGAGCACAAATTAAGATTCCTCAGATTATTTACATTCTAGCTTATTTTAACTTTTGAGTGCTTGGTTTTGCAACTACAGTTGTCTTTTACTGTAGTTTTTAACATGTATCATTGAGCTTGAAAGTGAAAGGCACTTCCACTAGTTTTAATACTTTTGATGGTTTTTTTTTTTCACATGCCTGTAAATAAAGTTATAACCATCTACCCAGAAAGTGCATTTGAAGCATGGTAAAAAAGAGTAACATTAAGTACTATATATGACTGAATTACCTTGTGACTGTAAATGTAAATAAGCTTAGGATTTCTTTGCATGGATTAACTTGCAAATTCAGGGACTTAGCTTACACAGAAAGAACTGCAAAAAATCATGGAATATTTGTCTGTGTGACAAATAACATAAGAAATAGGTGAAAATTCGTAGTCTTATTTGTCTAATATGGGGAAAAACGAAACCAAACCAAAACGTCTGCATATAATCAGGAGCAATCAGTTGTTGTGTGATGTTTGCCACCTGGTTCTAGTTACGATATTCCAAATATTTCAGTAGAATTTATTAAACTGCCAGTTAAGTAGATCTTGGGAGACAAAATATATCTACCAGAAAATAATTCTGAACAACAGATTACTTTCATTCTTGACCTTGTACAGAATTGATTCTATTCCTCAAATTATACAAGGTCCTTGTGCTCTAGTACATTATACACCTCTTTCCAGAATATGTGGGACATATCTTTTCTACAAACCAACATTATTCATTTCTGAATAATAATTTCAAAGCATTCTTGATTCTTATTATGACACATTATTTAACTGTCAAAAGGACTCCCCCTCATATTGTCTTTGGCATTTGTTTCGCCTTGCATAAATAGAAACACTGAAATAATAAAATAGGCATTTATTTCCTTTTATATTTCAAACAACCACTTTACCTCTGAGGAGATTGATCTATACTCAGAATACACTGTTGTATTTTCTCAATGGAAAGCTTTTTAATCACTCCAAGAGAAGTTCCCATGTTTTTTTCTGTCTTTTATGTAGTTGTTGCCAAGTGTTGTTAAAGGGCACTATTCAAATGAAATTACACTAGACATCATGATTTATATCTATTATACCTTTTTGTTTAAAAAATGCAAACGCGTTGATTGTATGGCACACTGGTCTTTTACATTTTGATGAAAGTTTGTCAGAAAAGAGTTACAGTATTTGTAAATGTGTGCAAACATTTCTGATATCAACATGAAAATGCTTCCTTCAATGTACCTACTAAACTTTTCTCTAACCCTTCTCTTCTTTTTATTTTAAAGCAAATTGAAATTAAAATACAAGAGCATAACACGAATCAATGTCAGTCTATGAAATCAATAAAGCTGCTATTGTCTTCATCTTCCTTAGGGAACATTGCTGAGCAAATGAAGCCTAAGCAGAGTAAGCAGAAAGCACCAATTTCAAGCAGGACTTCTTAATTCTTCTTGTCATAGAAGTCCAATGGCTTTCATCACAATATTTCATTTGTAATATCCATAATTTCTTCTTTGACACACTTATAATATGTTCTTTTCTTGTAGATCAAAATAAATATAGAAACAATGAAGACAGAATATTTTTTTACTCTGCTTTTAGCAATTCAAATAATTCTAACAGTTTCAAACAGCTGAAAAAGAAAGAAAGGAAGAGCAGCAAAAATCAGTGGTTAAAAATATTAGAATAGCAATTTTGAAAGTATTTTTGTTATGAATATATTATAGGTAAAAGAATAAACATCTACATGTAATAATAAATAATGTCCAGTGTAAGTTCAAAATGGCTCTATGAAGCTTAAAGATTTCTTGTTATAACTTGTCCCGGTTTCAGCTGGAATAGAGTTAAATCTCTTCATAGTAGCTAGTATGGGACTGTGTTTTGGATTTCTGCTGGAAACAGTGGTGATAACGCAGAGATGATTCAGTTGTTGCTAAGCAGCGCTTACACTGGTCAAGGACTTTTCAGCTCCCCGTGCTCTGCCAGCTGCACAAGAAGCTGCGAGGGGACACAGCCTGGGCAGATCACCCAAACTGACCAATGGGATATTCCATACCATATGACGTCATGCTCAGTATATAAAGCTGGTGGAAGAGGAAGGAAGGGGGGACATTTGGAGTGATGGCGTTTGTCTTCCCAAGCAACCGTTTTGCGTAATGGAACCCTGCTTTCCTGGAGATGGCTGAACCCCTGCCTGCCCATGGGAGGTAGTGAATGAATTCCTTGCTTTGCTTTGCTTCCACGCACAGCTTTCGTTTTACCTGTTGAACTGCCTTTATGTCAACCCATGAGTTGCCTCACTTTTACTCTTCTGATAGTCTTCCCAGTTCCAGCAGGGGGGAGTGAATGAGCAGCTGTGTGGTGCTCGGTTGCTGACTGGGGCTAAACCACGACACAGCTACAAGGTGTTTAACACAATAAGCAAAAATAATTCCGAGAGAAAAGGTCACACTTGACTTGCAGCTGAATGTATTGCCCAGTGTTTTCAGACTTGTGGTCTTTCCTCTTTCAGCTTCTATGAATCTTGCATTCACATAATGGCTCAGCTTAGGCAGCAAAAAGATGTGATGATTTTAATTGAAGAGTTGTTCATTCAGATCCCTGAATATTAAGAATAACTGAAGCTCAGGTTTCCTCTTTCCTTTGGGAATCCACTTGCCATCTAGCTCTTATACAGAAAGTAGATCCTGCAACTTTTTCCTTTAGTGACTAATTAGAAGCTAGAGATAAATATTCAAATTCAGGTGAAAGTCAGATTTGTGGGAACATTTCCCCTTCTACTTCATATTCTGCCTAAAGTGAGTCCCATGCTTAGGCACCTCTCCCTTTCCAGTTGAGAATAAAGATTATGAATTCCATCTTTGCAGAGAAAAGCATAACTTTTGGACATTTCAGTGCTGAGCATCACAATGCTCTTGTATATTTTTGGACTTTACCATTGTACTTTACATTAAAGGACTTTTAGAGATAGTGAATAATAAGCTTCCAAAAGCATTGATGCCATCCCCATAAACATGCAGATTTATTCCAGGTATAACTTCTATTTTTCTAGTAAGTTAATTCCATACTTCTCTAACTGTTTTTCCATTATTGCAAAAAAAGTTACTTTTACCTATGGGAATCATCTCAAGTTTTCCAATTACTTCAATGACAATGAACAAGGCTGTCTCAATCAGACAGCATTAACCAAAAAAGACCTTTTGATTCCTCATGGCTCTAGGTATAAGAAATAGTCTACTGTTTTTTAGGGGACACATGTTCATTCTTTAGGTTAAGATTTTCTCTTAACATTTAAAATAGCATTTTCAAAATAGCACATTTTCCACATTCTCTAAACTGGGATGTGAACACCCACAATAAACTCAATATTTACAGATAGTTTCAAACCTCAGCTGAGGTTTTTATTCTAGGATTTAAGCTTTAAAACATTGGCATTGAAGGTAAAAGTCTGTCCTTCCTGTCTCTGAGAATTCATTCTGTTTAACTAAGTACAGGCCAGATGAGATTGGCATTTTAATGTGGATATTTAATGGAGTAATTCCTCATATTTTTTTTCTGCAGGATAAATACTCATGGTGATGCCCCATAAAGCTATCACATGACCTGGATTAAGAGCTGTATAAAAGGTACAAAAGTGTATTACTGGTATGACGAGTGCAAAAATATCAATTACAGTGAGGCAAGACCAGCAGTGGAATGAGCACTGTGTCACTTCACATCCTTGGCAGAGAGAGGACTTTTAACACCCTAGGTAAGTCATGTCATTGCACATGTCATCAAGAGTCATAACAATGTCATATATTTAACTGACAAACCTCCAACTCCTTACTGAGCATTTAAGGAGGGTGAGTACAACTGTGCCAGCAGGGAAAGTGGCTGTGTTTTGACAAACTGACTTTCCTACCTGAAAAAGACATATGAAATGTACCAAAGTGAATGGTTGCTGCAGGTAGCTTATAGCTCTGTGAGACAGGTATAAAATGTGTCTGTATTATACTGTAGCCTTCCTTCTTTGTGTGTCTCTGCCCCTCAGAGCAGGGGTCACCTATCTTTCCCAGATGGTACAGCAACCTGTACTTTGCTTTTCCCAATTAGAATTTAAACACACCAGTAACAAATCAACAGGAGCTTGCAGAGGCTGACTCTGAGTCAAAATACTCCTGATCTGATGATACATAAGTATTTTGTTTGTGTGTGAGGCAAGATCTCCTGGATCCAATCAATGTAGGTATTCAGGAAGATATTGTGTTTCAGAGATGTTTATCTCATTTGTCATCCGCATCCCTGCTGGCTACTGCTCACTCAACTTCAGTGAATGAGTGTAATGGCTTTAAGACTATGTTATCTGTGTATTTTAACTGTAAAATAAGAAAGATCTTCAAAGTAAGATCTCCATGGCATGGATGTCTCAACTTTAAGTAGCTGATTAAGTTATTGAATAATTTTCTACAATATATGAAATACCTCCCTCCATAGACTAATCCTTCTACTTTAAGATACACAAAGTGAGCCAGAAAAGGTCTCATAGTCTAAAGAGAGGTTTTTCCTGCATACCAGAAGTATTATGAAATATGGTTTTGTAAAAAAACACTACTGTTATACACGTATTTCTATATATCTTATATATAGATTTCTATGTATATCTTTGCTTTTAATTTTCTAACAGTGAACCCAAAAGATACAATCTCAAATAAAATGTGTTTTACCACTTTAATCACCATATTTCAGTCAACTTGAAATATAATTCTAATGTTTTGCTTACAAACTGAATAATATTATTCTATGAAGCACAATAACAAGCGTGGACTACCCACAACACTGCTAATGCAATCACTTGAAAAAGCACAGTAGTGAAGAATGGTTTGTGTCAGTACATCTCCTATGAGACAACTAGAGAAGTGGAAAACCTAAATAGAACCCCTTGCTGAAATGTTTTCAGATAATATTATTACTTGGCTTTTGATTTACAGCAAGATATTTTTCCTAGTTAGGAGCTGGTACAGTTTATAAGTGCACTCTCAAACCTTTCAGGTCTCTGAGCTGTTGTCAGTATCTGCAGGAAAGGAAGCAGTACAACAGGGCAGAGGAAGACTGATTTAGAGGCTACTTAAACTAACTGGTTTTGAGACCAGACAAGTAAATCTAAGGGTGCTGAGGGAGCTGGCCATTGTCATTGCAAGGCCCCTGTCTATCCTTTCTGAAGGGTCATAATAACTGGAGAGGTTCCTCAAGACTCAGAAAAGGAAAATATCACCCCTATCTTCAAGAATGGCAATAAGAAGGATTAGTGGAATTACAGGAATAACCTCAGTCTCTGGGAAGATTAATCCTAGAAATTTCCTCCTGTAAATCATTTCTGAGCCAAAGAAGGACATGAAGGTGATTGGGAACCGCCAATATGGATTTACCTAGGCCAAGTCAAGTCTGAAGCTATGTGGTAGCTTAATATGATGAGACGACGCATTTAGTGGACAAGGGTAGAGCAGTGGATACTCTTTATCCTGAGTTAAGCAAGGCTTTCAGCATGGTCTCCCACAGTATTCTTATATCCAGACTCATGAGATATGGACTACAAACTGGGTAGAAAACTGTCTGGACCACTGGGCTCAGAGATTTGTAATCCAGCTGGTGGCACATTAGTAGTGACATCCTTCAGACTGTTAACATCTGTATTAATGGTCTGGAAGATAAAAGCAAAGATGCCACCAGTGAGTCTGCAGATGATACTAAGTTGGGGGAAGGAGCTGTTACACTGGAGGGTATGGCTGGTATTCAAAGGGATCAAATAGGCTGGAGAAATGCACAGAAAGAAACATATACAACATATTTCAACAAAAGTAAATGTAAAATCTTGTTGCTGGGACAGAATAACACTACGCAAGAGGAAAGGCTGGGGACCCATGAGATAGAAAGCAGCTGTGCAGGGAAGAAGCCAGGTTCCAGGTGGACAAGTTGAATGTAATTTAGCAGAGCACCCTTGCAGAGGACTATGAGATCACGTAGAAAAAGAGTTCTTCTTTAAGGGGGGGGGGGGAGAGAGAGGGGAGAAGATGTATTAAATGAAGTGTTTCAAATAAATCCTGCATTTCGGACTAGCAAAATAAAATAGGTAAGGGTCCCGTTCCTAAAAGGGAGCAGTAAAATTACTGAAATAGACCCTCATCTGTGTTGCTGAGAGGACCATGATGATTTTCTTGAAAAGTGCCTACTCCCTGGGGAATCATGGGAAGTCTTTAGAATTTAACTTTTAAGGGTTTTTTTTCCTCCTATCGCTTCATCTATTTTCCATAAGTGTTCATTCCCTGAAAGGTGGCAACTGAGAACAAAAGTAGTGTGGTTCACTTCATAATTTTTTACTTTTCTGCCTCAGGGGCACACATATCTATTAGTAACTTCATGGTTTTCTTCTCAATTAGGATGATCCTCCTGGTATAAGCAAGTTCACACTGGATGTTGTTGTTACTTCATTAAAGATCATCTTGCATGCATGGAGTTGCATAAGAAAGACAAACCTGAGGACACAAACTTCATGTTTCCTAAATATTTCGCAAGAATATTTCTAGCTGGTTATCACTTTTAAAGTAAATGTGGACATCTGAAATAATTCAATACTTGCAGTATTTTCTGGTATTTTGCCTATAAAACAAGAATTTCCTTTTCTAAGAAATGCCTTTCAGAGTCTTGAAGTTTCAAAGGGGAATGACTAATGCTTATTATCCCCGGATGACACCCCAAATTTCTCATTGAAACATCTACATTCAGGCAAAGCCAGGTCCTCTGAGAGCAAGACTTTGCAGGTGCTGTTATAGGATTTCCTGAAAATAGAAAGTATAGAATCTGAGTGATAAAGAGCTATGAAAAAAGAGATACCACAGGATAAATTCATAGGTGATGTTCTCTCTGAAAGAAAATTAATGGAAAATTTCCTCAGAATTTTTACCGCTTCACACGTACTCTACACTCTCGATGAGCTATTTATTCTAGTTATGTTTTAATTCTTATTACAAATGCTTTCAAGGAAGGATATTTTAAATTCATCTTTTACTATGAGTATAAGTGAACTATGAGTATAAGCAAACTTAAATAACAATTAAATATCACATATATATAAAACAATTAAACTATAAACTATCCTGCCTACTAACATGCTTTAATTTCTTTAGTGTGTGTATATGACAGTTGGATAGAGTGGACAAGAAGTGTGCTGCAAGGCCACAGTTGTAAAAACTGTTAAGATTAATGGTAACATTCAGCTTACTTTGGAAATTATAAATGGAGCAAAGTGTCACGCTATAACTTCCCACTGCCTGAGTTACCAAGAACAAAAAGACTGTATGGAAACTTGACTTTGTGGTGAATATGGAGCATTTGAAGAAATGTGTAATAAACTAGTGGTGAAGTGTGTTTGTTGCTTGGCATGGATCGTATGGTCACTGTTTCTAAAAGAATTCATATGAATAACTTATAAATAACTAGATTTTCTCTTAGCAGTAGAAAGAAAGGCAAAACCTGGTCTAAATGAATTTTGGAAGATAAATTCAGATACTTGAATTGAGAAAGCCAGCTACTACAGATCCAAGATTGTTTAAGATTCTTCAACTCAAAAAAAAAAAAAAAAAAAAAAGATTGTGGGGATCTTATTGCAAACACCTGGAAATAGTATCAGCTGAGGTAGGTGGGTGACGTATAGGTCTGAAGGCTGTTTTCAATTTTAAGGCATAGTTTTAGGTTCAGACTAAATTTAGACTGCAGACTGGCAACAGGAGTTTACACTTCTGGTTTACATATTGGGATCTTGAAACCATTACAATATATAGTAAAGCATAGATGTTTGCAGATACATCTCTATACACAGTAATTTATACTGCTTAAGATTCTTATTGATAACTTTCATGATCCAATAATCTAGCTCTAGAAGGCCACATCAGATTTGAGAACCATTGGTTCAGTAAATTGAAGAACATTCCATATATCTGTCCCACACTCCATGAAAAGAAGCAGTTTCCAGGGCTCATGACCTTATATTTTTTCCTTTGAACAAGAGGCAGTTAAAAATTGAAAGTTTCAATTTCTTTATTTTCTTCCAGCTTAAAGGTTTAACTTTGATCAGAATTATTTTTAGTCTCTTAGGAAGGAAAGCAGAGCACTTGCACATCATCTTAAGTACTGCTTATGAGAGAAAATATTTTTATTTCTGGAAACAAAATATGGTCTTTTAATGGAAGAAGTATATATCTTTAAAGTCACAAACTGTCACTCACTGAGGGAAGGAATACTGGTTTCACATATTCAAAATCACTCACATAGATGTGAAAAATGAGCCTTCTAGCTGACTGACAGGTTGCCTTTAAACAAGAGGATTAAGGAGAGATGTGTTCTTTACATGTTCTGTTTAGTTTGTTTATTGAAAAACTTCGTAAGTGGCTATAAAAAGCCTACCAAATACATTTGAAATCATATGTTTTATTTCATTTCAAATTGACTTTTGATGAAGTTTTTTACATGATAAGTAATTTATATTTTTCCAATTCATTCCACTTCCCTGCATTTCTGTAATCCTTTTGAAGACAGTACAGTGAAAGTAGCATTGGACTGGGCACCTTCATACTTGAATACACTGACTCTTCACTTCCAGACAGATGTCTGTAGTTGTACCACTGTAATATGTTCTAGTGTAAATATTGCATAATGGGTATGAAACTGTATTGAAGATCATTTCACGAAAGAAAAGTAGAATAATAAATTTGTGCATTTTCTTCCCCTCTTTAAATGTATAAACACTACATTGGCTGATAGCTTGTCAAGAAGTTTGCCTGGATTTAAAGACTCTCATTAATCTCTTATTTTATTGGAACCATATTAAAGAACATGATATGCATCCTGTGCAATATATTTCTTTGTTATTGTTATATAGTCACTCCTCTCCCATACAATGCACACTGAACAACTATTGATCTTAAACTGTATATATCTTTTCATACTTGACAATTTTCTTCCAAGAGGTTTCATTACAGATCCTGTTACATGAAAAAAAGAATCAGCATAATACGGTTTGTACTTTAAAATCGTGTGTGGTGAAATGCAGTTATTCTTCTATTTTAATTATCCTTCACTGCTGAAAGATTAGAGAAGAAAAATCTGCTGTATGTTCTCTGTTAGTCTGATGCATAAGAATACACTACTGACTCAGGATCTGATCCAGCTGGGTATACAGACAATCACTGATTTCAGAAGGAGTTGGATTGACCCAGTATTTGCAGTGTGAAACTGTGGATATAACCATTCCAAGCTAAAGTAAATCAAAATCTTTACTGTTTAATTCTGATTTAACGTAGATATTTCTTTCCTAACTATGTGCAACACTGTCACTGTTGTAAAAATTTTGCATTAATTTAACAGGAAAGGTTTTAGATAATATATTGTTACTAAGTATATATAAGGGAAAAAAGTAAAATAAAATAGTCAAATAAAATTACCTAGGAGTAGGATTGCCATATGACTTTAAGGACACTCTTACAGTTTCACTCAGCGTCAAACTCAATGTCTGTCAGAAGATTTCAAGTAAGCTACACCAGAACAGCTCATCAAATGTTTTTAGACCTTAGAAATATCAAAGATCCTGCTAAGGTCAAAAATATAGGATTAATCCCTACACATATGTTGCAGTAAATTTTGGGTTATTTTGAATGATTTTTTCCTTTGACATAAATTCTGATCTTTAGTTTTGGATGGACTTTCTTCGAACACTGTGTAATTAATGGAGTTTTATTCATTAAAAACAATTTAGTACCAAAATATTCAACTTAATTTATAAAGGAGTACTTAAGAAGGAACTAATCTAAGTATCATGGTTTTGTGATTTTTTTATCAAATTTGTTCCTCCCAGTTCCGTACAGGTCACTAATAAAACGTTAAGTCTTGACTTTAGGCATGGAAATTAATGTGAAGGAAAAAACACTGCAATACTGTTAAAAAAAAAAATACTGCAATTTATATTTTGCGATTAAACTTTGTGAGTTGTGAAAGGGTTACTAGATAATTTATTGTGGAGTGACGGAAACTGGAAGAGGCAATAAGCAGAATGAATTATTCATTTGTAAGTTTATGATAAAGCAGCTACATTTCAGCTGCTCTTCTGTACTGAGTTGCTACTGACTTACTGACTTAATGCATTATCAGTACTGAATGTTGATATATTGAGATCAGTCATCTGAAAAATAACATATCTATTGTGATCAATGGGAATGTCATTGATTATTGTAAACAGAGGATACATTATGCTTACCATTCGAGATGGTAAACGTCCTGGTATTCAGCTGTACCTCATCATTAGAAGGTAGATTAGCTTAATAGAAAATATGTTATTCATTCCACTTTAACTCCCTCATCACTAAAGCAATTTAAAGTGACCAAAAATCTGTATCATACTAGCTAGATAAATGATAACAAAATATTGGAATCTTTAATTATTTTAGGGACTGTATGCATACATTCAGGCACAGGTAAATAAATAAAAAATAAACACATATGTATGTACATTGACACTAGTACATAGTAATACTCATTTTTCAGTGAACAGTTCATTTCTGAGTGTATTCTATTTCTTAAAAAATTAAATGAGTTATGACTGAGTAGCTAACAAAAAGCAGTGGTCTTCAAATAGCTTAATAGCCACATGAATCAAGTAACACAGAGGATGACTGACCACGTGCTCTTCTCTCCTGTGCCTTTGCACATTCTATAAATAATATTATGCAGTTGTTCATTCAAACAGTCTATCCAAACTAAAACATAATCAAAGTTTGGTAAAGATATGATTGCCTGTCTTGGGAATTTATAGAAGTGTGCCGTCTGCCAATATTAAACAGTACATTGCTCAGTTCCTCAAACCCAAATCCACAGAGCTTCTGAAATTAATCAGCCTGAAAGCCAAATGAATCCCTTGGTTTGATTCTTTCTGTGTTGAAGATCCTTGATTTGATTCATGTCAGATTTTCATTTAATGGTTTGAAGGAATAAAAGAGGGAGATGCACCAGACAATGGACATAATTCATTGCTCTGACAAATTTAATTCCTGAAATAAATGAATAGCTTTTACATTGAACCTTGAAGCACCTGGCTGTATTTTGACTTTGTATTGCCCTCCTGATGTTTAACAATGAAATCTTTCTCTCTTTCTTATATGGTTCACATTTTAAAAGAAAAATAAGATGACCAATATTACACTGCACCACTTGTTTATTTTATTCTTCTTTTGGTATCTTCTGTTAGTTCCATAATGGCTGTTCTGGAAATGTTTTCTTTGCATTTGTTAATCAACCATTGGAATGCGGCACAAGTATCATAAACAAAAAATTAATTACTGAGTACATTTTATCTCCTTTCAGGAGTGTTTTTGTTATGTAAATCGCTCAATTACATTTGCACTTTTTACAGAATGCTCAGCTATTGTGTAGCAATTCTTTGGTTGTTTAGTGATATAATTTCCTAACAGCTAATAAAGGGACCTTCAACAACTGAACCAGGCACTCAATTTAGATAGGAGCATCCCAATTATTTGCACTTTTTTGGCAGGTAGGCAGCTGTGTAGACTGGTTGTTGCCTTCTGGCTTTGATAATATTTGTTTAAAACCTTTGTTAGTCTCTCCCTTTCCTGGTTTCATTGTCTTTTTCTTTTCTCCCCATTCATCCATGATAAGCTTCACTAATGTACACAAAGTTTGTTAAAATCCAGGCTTGAATGAGGGAAAAAAAAAGTTTCTTTACTAGTCTGCCTCACATGCCTGTTTGTTATCCTTTGCTGATTTCTATTCAAATACTATGCCTTGTTTAAATATCTTATCCAAATCGGTGAAACAGGCTACTCTTGTTTAGATCTTTGCTCTCATTGTTGCAATTTCTCTCTTTTCTTGCTAATAAGGAGCCTAACACTTCTGATTCCAGGGATGTGATAAATTTTATGGATTTTTTTTTAATCAAGCTCATATTTTTCATTCTATATTTAAACCATGTACATCAAGTGCTTTATTATCTTGTCTTCTGATCATTTTAGCAGCAAGATACATTCTTTCTGAGTTTGATGGTGAAGGGAACCTGGTGAACAGACAACCTGGAATTCCAATCATCTTATTTTTCAGTTTTTATCCCATATATCATTACTTAATATTAGCTCTCTTATTATTCTACATGTATTACAAACACTAAACGAGATGGGTAAGGTCTGTATTACTTGGAAGAGCTGCCTGCCATATATAGTAGGTGTGAAGAAAAAGGTATGGATTCTTCACAGACCAAAGATATCTGCAAAAATCCTTGCTTCCACAAAAAGCCTAACTTTATATAATGTAAAAGACACAATGTTGCTTAAAGCCATTTATTGTCAAAAAATTCAGGAAATATCTGAATCCATTCTGGCTATACCTAGACACTTTACTGAGGTTCTGAAATTAACATATAGCTTCCTTGTGTACTGGAGAGAAATAGACATTTCTAGAAGGCTTTCTACAACTAACACTTTTTTTTTTGTTTGACCGAATTTATTTTTTTGTAACACCACTTCACAATTAGTAATTAAATATTGAATATTGCAGTTCACTATAGGATGTAAATTCAAGAGTTTTAGACGTATTTTCTTCTTTTATTCAAGTTCCTACCTGGTATCATACTGAGGAACTTCACTGTGGAATTCATTTTAACATGGTGTCTAAAACAATAAAGATTATGTAAGCATTCTATATAATATATTTTTTATTTAGAGTAATTATCCTGAGATGAGAAAGCAATTTACATTATAAATAAGAATTAATCTCTTTCTAGCGACAAAGTAATCATAATATAGTTAACTAATGCATCCAAAACACAGGTGGAAGGAACAGTTTATTCCTGCATTTTGAATATTCTCAGCTCTTTTGTTCCAAAGTAAGCATAAGTTAAATAAAAGGGAATCAAATGCTAAAATAATCCAGTGTTAGAATTTAAGTTATATGTAAGTTGTATGTTATATGTAACTCTTCATAGGACTTGATTCAGCTGCAACAAATGCCATACAACAGGGCAAACCCTGTTATCAATTTCTGATTTTGAGTGGATTGACTTTGGATTTGTTCTCACTTAACTGAGAAAATCCAACAATAGAGTATAACAACGTATGTCTTCTACAGAAAAGAAGTGCCTTAAATATTTTGAAATTTTATCTTAAATATTTTCAGAAAATTATGCATCTGTAAGGCATCAACTTCATAAATATGTGTTATTTTCATACTTCATATCAATGCATGTATTGTCATTAATCTATCAGATGAGAAGGAAAATAGAGGCCTTAACTGACCTCCGATTGGCTTTTGTGCAGGTATTTCAGTCTTGCAAAGGATATGTGAAAGTCACTATACTGATATACAGCTGCTTTACATTACCTGACTGCATAATCTTTCCACGAGTATATACAACTACCGAAGGTAGGATAGCAATCAGTAACAAGAAATCTTAAAAAAACTATCAAGTATTCTCACCTTCAAATATACTGCCATGTGTATTTCAGTGATATGGGTACTGTTTTCTGAATGTGAATTATGGTTGTACTTCAGTAACGTGTAAAGACTTGTGCAATATAAGCCTTTTCAGCACTTAATTTAACCACATTCTTTATATTATTAAAAATGGGATTTTCAGATGACTCTTGACCAAAAAAGGTGCACTTCTGTTATCACCAGGGAAGACCTCTGATAAAGACTTCTGTTATATCCCTTGTATTTAAAATGTATTTTGTTATCAAAAATGAATTTACAAAGTTATTTCATGATACCTTGTAGAGATTCGATTTTCTAACATTTTTATGAGAGTCAACTGAGAGGCAATATTTTTAACAAATATGGAAGGAGTATGTGTCTGATCTGATTAATTTTAGCTTCTCTTAGTAACAGAAAGAGAATAAATAAATCTAACTTTAAATCTAGGTTTAAAATAAAGCTAAGTCTTCAGGTCCTTAGAAAAACAGCAGAAAAAAATATGTAAGAAGCCAAATTTGAGCAGCCTTTAAAAATTAACTTTACTTGTATCTTTTTTTCAGACTCTTCTCAGTGGTGCTTTATGGCTCCGTTTCAGAATAGAGAGAAACAAACAAAAACTGGAAAACTAGAAGTATAGTAAATACTAAAGCATATGGCATCAGTGATTGAAAAGTGGTGTCTATATTCTCTCTGTGCATAGGACAGTGAGCTTTCATTTCATATACCGTTTATAACTTGCTTCAGTGACTCCACAGAGCTGGTACAAACCTTTTACACAAAGAAAATCAGATGTATGTATTTGTTCTGAATGCTAAAAACTACCTTTTATTTTTAATTTAAGAATTTTCATTAAAATCACCAGTTTTCAGATGAAAACCTTTGGAAGAAACCCAAACAAATTAAATAGTTTAGCACAGCCTCTCTTGCTATGGCTTAAATATTTTCAGGGTTAGTCATCACCTTAAAAAGTGGGTGTATATTTAGTTTTTCAGGAAGCTGAGAAAAATCTACTTTCCCATTTTTTTTTTTAGTTTAATGCCAGAGAGTGACATGCTGTTCTCCATGGAGAAAAAAGAGAAATGAAAGTATGATTTAAAATATTTTTTTAACATAGATGCAAATAAAAATGAGCTACTCTTTACAATTTTAAGATCCACTAGTCTACACTGCCTCCTATACAGCAATCTAGAAATAATTTTCTCTCTAAAAAACCTTGAAAGTTTCACCAAATTAATATTTTACTTACATTTACTTTAAGTTTCTGTTCCAGGTTTTCAAGTTTTTTCCTGACTTGAGCCTTGCTTATCATGCTGGCTTACCATGTCTCTCTCTGTTCCAGCCTTGGCAACATTGGTTCTAGGTTTGTCCAGTCCTCCATACCTCCTCTCTTGCTTCTACGCATTTGTTAAATATTTTCCCAGCTATTATCTAACAAACCACTTTCTTCTTGCTTTTGGAATTCCACCCTAAGGTGGTTTACCAGCACAGATATAACCTGATCATCCTGTATAGATTTAAATCTGCACTAGGATATTATTACATGCAGAGCATGAGCTGAAGTATTGGAATAACACAGCACTGAGTTGTTAGCATGATCCCCAGCATTATTTTAGTTCCATCCAACTGGCAATCTCTCATGCAATGCATTGGCCTACCTGGGGGATAGGCATCATCCCTAGTATCACCTTCATAGCTGTGGTGGTAGTACCATAGAAAACAGGACTGGAAGAGACTTTAAAAGGTGATCTGCTCCACCCTCTACGTCAAATCAGGATTAACTACACTCAATATGAGTCAACAATGTGCCCTGGGAGCTAAAAGGGCCAATGATATCCTGGGGTGCATTAAGCACAGCATAGATAAGCTGTCAAAAGAAGCGGTTGTCCCACTATACTCAGATTATTGCCTCACCTCCAGTACTGTGCACAGTTTTGGGCTTCACAACGTAAGAAAGACATAAAAATGTTAGAGTGTGTCCAAAGGAGGGCAACAGAGATGGTGAAGGGACTAGAAGGTATGACTTAGGAGAAGCAGCTGAGGATATTAAGTTTGTTCAGCTTAAAGAAGAGGAGACTGAGGGGTGACCTCATTGTTATCTACAGCTTCTTCATGTGGGGGAGCAGACAGGCAGGTGTTGATCTCTCTTGTGTCTGCTGATAGGACACAAAGAAACGGCCTAAAGCTGCCCCAGGGGAAGCTCAGTTTGGATATTAGGAAAAAGTTCTTCTCTGAGAGTGGTCAAGCACTGGAATAAGTTCTCTGGGGAAGTGGTCATGACCTCTCCATGTTCAAGAAGTGTCTGGAAAATGTTCTTAGATATACGGTTTAACTTTCAGGTTGCCCTGTGTGGAGTCAGCAGTTGGACTTGATGATCCCTTCCAGCTCAGGATATTCTATGATTCTATTATTCCAATTCTACTTAAACTGAACCAGAGAAATATTTTTTTCTAATCTAGATCTAAAAATCTGTAGCTATTTTATTTCCATAGTCTGCCTAAGTAACTGTGCTGGTTTTGGCTGAGAAAGGGTTAATTCTCTTCACTGTAGTGCCTGTGGTAGTCAGGGACCTTTCCAGCTTCCCGTGCTCTGCCACGTGGGCAGGAGGCTGGGAGGGGTGGGGCCACAGCCAAGTCAGCTGACCCCGACTGGCCAATGGGATGTTCGTTCCATACCATGTGACGCCATGACCAGTACATTAACCAAGGCAGTTGGCCAGCAGGGGTTGTTGTGACTTGACTTGGGGACTGGTGGCATCAGGTTGGCGGGTGGTGAGTGGCTGCATCATGTACAGTTTGTTTTGGTTGTTCATTTCCACTTCCCCCCCCCCCCCCCGGGTTTCACACCTCTCATTGTTTTCCTTTCCATTGCATTTTTGTTGTTGTTTTATTTTAATTATTAAACTGTTCTTATCTCAACCCACAAGCTTTACCCTTCTGATTCTCTCCCCTGTCCAACAGGTGGGGGAGTGTGTGAGTGGCTCTGTGGGGCTGAGTTACTGGCTAAACCACAGCACTTGGGTGCTTAGCTATCTCTCCATCAGGAAACCTTTCTTTATGCCCAAGCCTAAACTTTCTTGATGCAAAATAGGCCTATTATTTTTAGTCTTGTTCATAGTATAGAAAGTAATTATTTGTTTGCTCCTTTGCTACAATATTTCATATATCTGAATAATATTATTCTGTACTTCTGAAATCTTTTTTGCTTTGTTTCAAATAATACTAGCTCTTTCAAGATTTTGTGTAGAACACATACTCTAGAACACAGTTTTTTGCTCTAACTAATCCAACGTACTTTCTGAAGTGTGGTGCCCATATGTGGTCAAAGTAAAAAGGAAGAATTGCATTACAAATACGTCTGTGTTAGTCAACTAAAGAGAACAAGAGCTTATTCCATGACCTTGAGGTGAACAAGCAATAGTCTAGATATCCATACTATTTAATTCCCTAAGGCTTCATAATGGGGTTACTATAACCATGATTGCCTATTGTGAATGGTCCTTGGCCCATACTAGCCCTAAAACTGTGCCTGGATTTTCCTGGGTGAAGGCTAGTTGGACTAACTCAAAGAAAGCTAGGGTTTATATTAGCAATTTAACATAGGAGGTTACTGACTTCAAGTGATAAGGTCTGTGACCTGTTCAGTTAACAGACAATTTTTTTTCTTTTTGCTATGCCCCAGAATTATAGAACACTTTGCTATAACACCAGTTTGCCTCCACTTAGCTACGTCTCATCCCTTTCTGCAGTAAAGAGTGGCAAGATATGTACCATTTACTTTGCAAAGCCAAGGACAGGGCTCCCTGTGGGAGCTTACAGATGGGAGTTAGCAAAGCCTCTACAGGAGTTCATTGCAGAACCAGCCTGGGATGCTTCAATAGCCAAGTCCTAGCATAACCTGATAAATGTCGATTTTATTACCCTCTAGCTTCCTCATAGAAAAATCCCAGTGATCTCAAGACCACCACTGCTTTGGTAACGATTATCTGAAGCAGCTTGGGTGGTTAGCAGTATACAGCACAAAAGCCACAGGTTTAGTTGCCCAGAAAGACCAGAAAAACTGATTTTCTATCTTATAGAAAAAAGGCTTGCAAGTATAGGAGGAAAAACATGCTAAGTAACTATATGTTCATAAAAAGTTGCAAAAGATAATGTTCTCTATGTGCATAATAGAACAGGAAAAATGCAATTAAATTACAGAAAAAAAATTAAAATTCAAACATTAGATAAACCACCATAAAAAGAAGGTTAGTTAATAATTAGAACAGATTCTCTGGAGACCCTAGAGACCCTTTATTACTCAAAGTCCTTGAGAACAAACTAGACAAACACTGGTCAAGGATGACACAGAATAGCCTTTGTAATGAAACAGGGATGGAATAGACAGTCACCGGAGGCCATTTTCACCTTATTCTTTGGGGTAAGCACACACTTCTTTTGTAATCCACTGCAACCCTTCAATCACATTCTGCAGTGAAATTCAATCTATCCCACTGTTTACCATTTTGAATAAGTACACAGATGAGTATTATTAGGTAGATGAAGCATTTTGTACTTCCCTCTTTTTTAGTTTATTTCAGGCCATTCCTCTAACTGTTCAACAACATTGCATGTTTATAATCCTGTATTCCAAACTTTTTACTAATTTGCCTAACTCACAGATATAAGTTATACTCTATTTCATCTTTCAGGTCATATTTTTGTATGGTATTGGATCCAGGAATATGATTACTACAGTATCCAACATACACCCACTTCATACATCCTCTCACTAGGCACCTAAGTTGAGAATTATCCAGCCTGAGCTGGCTGTCGCTTGTTTAACCCCTGTACCAGGGCCAGTGACTGCTGCCACCCCTGCTCTAACTCCAGGTCTGAGGGTGGTCCCCCTGGGGAGAGGGTGACAACCCTCCCCACCAGTCACTGCCTGAAAACCATAGACCTTTTTTTGTGCCTGGGGCTGGGGGCCACTGCCAGGCTGCAGCTGGAAGCCTGGGAGAAGAAAGTGGGATGTGACAGGGAAACCTATAAATATAGCACCAAGCACAGCCCAGACCTGAGGAGAAAGAAAAGATCAATGTCACACTTCTCTTGGCAGTGACCTGCGGATGTTGACAAGTCACTGTGATCCCCTGTCTCCCATCCTTCTTGAGCAGGGCTGAAGCAGCAACCTTAGGACCCAGGGGAGCACTGGAAGGATAAATGTAACATCAGAGGAAAGGCATAGATAGATACAAGGAAGACTTAAAAGAACCAGCAAAACCATTTTAGCTGCATTATTAATGAGACTATGGCCTATAACATGATTTTGAGTGTAACAACATGCCTTCAAATAATTTAATCTAGTACATATCTTCCTCAGATCATAAATATTTAAATTAAATCAAGCAGGAATAACACTTCAAACTGTAATTTTTTCTGGATCACTTCCAGTATTATCACTGTAAAGCTGTGTTATTTTTTTACACGCTGTTATTCCTGTTGTTGATAGATAAGTGACAAAAAAAACCCCAGACATTCCTGGTTAGTACAAACAGTGCCCACTGCATTATGCATTATGGAGTCCGGAACCCTAGAAATCTGTGATCACCGTTGGCCCTTTAACAGGAAACGGTAAACTCAGGGCAGTTCAGTCTAGTGAAACATCCACTGTGAATTGTTTATTTTCCTTTCTTCTCTGTATGTGTTTAAAGCTAGATGGATGTCAGATGCCTGAATACAGCATGGATTGATAGAATACTGAGTGGAGATCATAAGGTAAGATAAAAATACTTTTTGACTTATTATATCATTGCAGTATTTATCCCAGGTTTGATTACATGGTACATGTTGCTTAAGTGCACATGTCCATATACACCACTTAAGTGTGTACGTATCCTCATATACATGTACGAAGACCTCTAACTATTTTAAAGAAGCTAGACAAGCCCACGTAACAAATACCAGTGCATAAATATTTCATCAAAGACAATTTCTCTTAACAAACCTTGATAGCCCTGCCTAGATATCATGGGATCATAGAAGGATTTAAGTTAGAAGAGCCTCTGGAAGTCACCTAGTGCAATCTCTTGTTCAAAGCAATGCCAAATTTGAAGTTATGCTATCTTGCTTAAGGCCAGTTGAGCTTCATACCTCTCTAGAGACAGAAAATTCACTGCTTCTCTGTGAAAACTGCTCCCATGCTTGCTCACATCCTGTTGAAAATGTTTTTTCTTTAAATCTAATTAGAATATTCCTCACTGAAACTTCTCTCCACTGCCTCTCCTCCTCATGTTGCTCACCTATAAGAAAAGCCTGGGTCTGTTTTCTCCATACCCAGCCATCAGGTAATTGAACATGGAAATTAATTCCCCCCAACTATCTTCTTCTTCAGGCTGAACAAACTCTGTTCTCTCAGCTTTGCCTCATTCCATTGCTCCAGCCCCTCCAGTCATCTTGGCAGCCCTCCTTGGAGCTTTCTCCAGTCTTCCA